>NC_041225.1:62767464-62832525 GCF_002837175.3 Physeter macrocephalus
GGGAGGCCCGCATACCACAAAAAAAAAAAAAAAAAAAAAAAAAAAAATAGAGACCTGTCCATTGGTCTGAGCTGATAATGACTGGGTGTTTGTTTTCCTATTTCCATGGGATCTGTGAGGTTTCTTTTGAGCAAAGGAGAGGGGCAAATGCTGTGTTGGGGACCTAACAGAGAAGCAGGGACACAGTAAAATGAGGTCATGTCCCTTCCATGCTTGCAAGCCCTAAGTGGCTTCCCATTGTACTTAGAATAAATTCAGATCCCTTTAAGTGCCGCCCACAAGACCCCTGGGATCTGGCCCTGCCCCTTCTGTCTCACCTTCACTCGCTTGGTGAAGCCCCACTGACCTCCTCTCTGCTCCTCAAGCCAGCAGAGCTTTCTCTGCCTGGTGCCTCACACTGGGGTTCCCTCTGCTCAGAATGTCCTTCCCTTCCGCCCCCTTCCCCCCACCCTGCTGTTTGAGTGGATGCCTCCTTCTCCTGCCTTAGGTGCACAGGGCCCTACCTGAGCAGAGGCCACCAAAGGCCTCCCTGCCCATAACCTTTTACTTCTCCATAGCACTTACCTCAACTGAAGTCACCAGTTGTCTACTTGCTCAGTGTAGCGAGTGTCCCCTCCTGAGCCCTCAGCCCTCTCACTTGTGCCTGCCATCCCCATCAGCGGGTTCCTTTGTAAAAGCTGGGGTCTTAACTGCCCTGTTCACTGAAAGGGATGCGGTGCCAGGCAGAGCGCCTGACATTGGTAACCAGCCAATCAATATTTGTGGAATGAATGAATGAATAAGAGGTCTGCTGATTTGAATGTAACGGAGTGAAAACCCAGAGCTCAAATTCCAAAGGAGAAAATAAGAATCTTGACACACTCCCTATTGCTTCCCTTTCTCCATCTGAGCCCCAGTGCAACTTGCTTCCACTTTCTCCTCTCCTCCCTCCCTCCCTCTCTTCTTTCTTTTACAGAGGTTCACGAGCACCTGCTCTGGCAGGTGCTGTGTGGTGGGCCCACCTTCTCACCCACTCCGCTCCCCAACATGCCCCTGGGGCCCTGACCTCATCCAGGACCCCAGTCTATCGCTGGGCCCTCTCAAGCCACATCCCTTATACAGTCACCCCCCCAGGACCTCTTCTCTGTAGACCTTCATTGTGACTGAGCCCTGAGGACAGAACACCCTGGGAAAGAGAAATGAAGGATTCGCCACGGAACCAGCGATAGCCATGTATTTGCTAACATATTTGTCCTGCTGGGAGCCAAAGTTTTGGAGCTTTTATACATTAAGTTTTTCATAAAAATGAATGACAACCACCCAGTCTTATCAGGTTTTTTGTTTGCAGTCCCAAGGGTCTTATTAGCTGGCTATGACCCAGGACTGCTTCCTTGCTTCCTTTGAGCCTCAGATTCAAATGAACATTTGGCTTTCAAGATCCCTTCAAGGTCTAAATCTTGTGTGATCTTCGGGATGTGAATCCACTCAGGCTTGGTAACAGCCAGGAGTCATCACACATCACCCTCTCTGGGCTCATCTCCCAGTGACAAAAAAAACATGTGTCCAATTCCATCACTCCACGGGTGTGCAGGAGGAGGTGGTGAGCTGGGCCAAGGGTCTGCCAAGACTCTCTCTGAGCTGGGGATCCCTTCTGCTGTGTCTGCGGAGAGAATGGAGTAGCCTGCCTTCCAGTGAAAGGGGTCCCGTCCTGCAGGAAAGGACCACGGGGCGAGCTGTGAGGTTGTGTGGGAAAGCTGGGGTGTTGTGAGAAAGTGAGGGTTTATCATGCTTTAGAACAGAGCTTAGGAAGGTGAGGGTGGGAGGAGAGATTCAGCCTTTCCCAGCGTTGTCAATCACCAGGCATGATGTCAGAAACGAGGTAATGAACTGGGAGGGTACAGAGAAGGAGACAGGGGAGGGCAGAGGAAGGGGGCAAAGACTTGAGTATCTCCCTGGGGAGTTCGGTGAGGGGCTGCACTGGTTCCCAGAGCCATGCGGGTTGGGGTTGGCCCAGCATAGGTCTGCTGACCCCCTTCCAGGGATCTTGGGACCCTAGGGACAGAGAGGAAGCCCTGCAGCATTTTCTGAGGTTCTAGCACGTGCTCCAAGTATCCTTTCCATTTCTGGCTCTCCAGGCAGCTCAGGATCGGAATTAAATCTACATTCTCCCTCCACCAAGTTATCTTTGCCGACAGCCTTCCTGCGGGGGGCGGGGGGTGGCTGGCGTCAGTGAGGGGCAGGGCCTGGCTGCCGACGTTCAGTTTCCCCCAGCCCTCCCCAGGCAGGGAGTGAGCCTGCAGAAGCAACCTCGCCATAAGCACTGCCTGGGTCTGTGTCAGCAGCAAACAGCTTCCCTTGCACCTCGGGAGGAAGTGTTAATGAGGAGAGCCGTGGGGAAGGGTTGTGCCTGCCTGCGGTTTTAACAGTTTGCTCCTTCTGGCTCATGGGGACTGAGGAACTGACACAAGGAACACGCTTTCTTGAGGGTAAGACAGTTAACGCTAATAAAGAATGTGTGTACGTTTGTACCAGACAACTAACATAAAGGGCCCAGTGCAAACATTTCTAAAGCAAAGATCCCGACAGGACTGCAGCTGCCAGAAGGGACAGGATGGTGACCAGCAGCCTACCCCCAGGTCTACGGTGGCACTAGGAGCTACAGAAAGGTGAGGGCTAAGATTTGCCTCTCCGTGGCTGAGGCCCCTAAGGTCGACCCAGCCTATCCACAGCCTCCTGCCTTCACACCCAGGTCCAAAGCAAACCCCCTCCCGTCTGTTTCCCAGGGAGGGAAGGGATTCAATAAGCCCTGACTGAAGTGAGTCCCGCTTGAGTTCAGGCTCTACCCATCTGCAGCCTTCCCCCCAGGAGCAGTAGAGAGGGATTTTCTTGTCAAGAACCATCGCTGGGCTACAGGGCGGGCGTCCGTCCACTGGTCCTCACCTCACATAACTGCCCTTTTCTACGGCACAATCCATGGTTGAAGAGAAAGCCTCCATCCAGAAACCAGAGCCAGGCCGGGAATGGAGAATGTAACAAACGTAAATGTCTGTTCAGACCCTACTGCGTGCACACCCAGCGTCAGCACTAAAAGAACAAGGCAGCAGGGACCACAGAGAAGAATGAAGACACAGTCCCTACCAACAAAGATCTGTGTCGAAAAAGATGGGCCGAGTAGACAAAGCAGCTGGCAGGGAATAACGGCAATGCATGGAAAGTCCTCATCAACAGGGGCTGCGGTCCTGGTAGCCAGGGGCTAGGAGGGCAGGCTTGGTTCACCACCAGTTTTTGTTTTGCTGATGGGACATTGTGAGGGTGGAGACTGGAACCCACGGGGTTGAGAGGCTGAGGAGGAGGAGGCTGGGGAGAAAGAGTATCGGGCAGCTCTGGGAGAGAGATAAGTTTGGGAAAACAGAGAGGTGTTGAAGTGCGACTGGGGGAAATTTTGTCCCCCATGTACTATGTAAAGCTCTCCTCAACTTCCCAAAAAACCTTTCATTAAAACTATTTTGCAGGGGAGGTGAATTAATGTCAATTTGGGGGACATGAATTACTGTCGGGGGCCCCAATAATGGATTGAGGCCAGCTCAGAGGGCCAGACCTGGGGTGGACCAGGGGGCTAGACACTTCTGAGTTATACAGCTTGAAGTGGGGTTCAAGTTCCCAGAATGGGAGGTGGCTGGGGGCTCGGGCAAGTGGGAAGGAAATGCTTTGCTGGGCCTGGAATGATGGCTGGGAGAGAAAGGGGGGGGCTCTGAGGGGGAGTCCAGGGGGGCTTGTAAGATGGTGTGAAACTGTGATGGAAAGCCTCAAGCCCTGGACAAGTGAAAGGATTTATTGAGGTGGAAGGCAGGGAGGTGGGAGCGGATAGGACACAGGTCACTGATTCTGATCTCTTCCGGCCTGTGTATCAAAGAAGTTGACCTACCTCACCAAAAAGCTGGGGAGACTGTCATCTCTCACCTGGGCTGATAAACAGTTCCCCAACCGGGCTCCTGCCTTCAGTGTCTCCCTCCCTCCAATGTGTCCTCCACATACAGTGGCACTAGAATAATCTTTTAAAAGTCCAGCTCTCAGGGACTTCGTTAGCGGTCCAGTGGTTAAGACTCTGTGCTTCCAGTGCAGGGGGTGTGGGTTCGATCCCTGGTTGGGGAACTAAGATCCCGCATGCTGTGCGGTGCAGCCAAAAAACTTAAAAATAAATAAATAAATAAAGTCCTTCAATGGCCCTGCGTCACCTACACGCCCCCCACACACACCAGATTTCATCTAATTCCTGAGCAGGGCAGGAAGCACGCGTAATCAGGCTTTGTCCATCTTTCCAGCCTCATCCATGTCACTTCCCTTCGCCCCTCACACTCCATCACACTGAACTACACACAGGTCCTCAAACACAACTTGCTTTTCACACCTCAGGGCCTTTGCATATGCTCTCCCCACCCCATCCCCCACCTCTGGCTGAAGTTCCTTCCCCAGCTCAACTGCCAACACCCCAGAGCGTTCTGTGAACCTCTCTCTCTACTGTATTTCCACAGTACACTGAATACAGCACTTTCACGTTGTATCATCACCATGTTATCATCTGTGTATGTGTCTATAATTAGTGAAAGGACAGGACCAGATGGTATTCTTTGCAGCCCAGGAGCTAGCACAGCACCTAGCTCATTGCTGGCATTCAGAAATTTTTCAATGAATGAGTCAATTCACAACTCAAAAGGGCCCACAAAGAAGACACCCTTTAAGGAGTCTGTCCAGCTGACAAAGACCCCCTTTTCTCTTAGAACTGCCCCAGACACCAACTGGACTGTAGGTGGACATCTAATCTGAACTGGGCCAAATGGATTCCTTCTAAGAAAAGAGGAACTGACTCCAAGAAAAGCACATTTGTTTCTGGAACTACAACATGTAAACTCTGGGGACCATGCAAACTCCACCATTTAAAATGGACAGTAGAGGACTTCACTGGTGGTGCAAGAATCTGCCTGCCAATGCAGGGAACATGGGTTCAATCCCTGGTCCGTGAAGATCCCACATGCTGCAGAGCAACTAAGCCCATATGCCACAACTACTGAGCCCATGTGCCACAACTACTGAAGCCCACGTGCTCTAGGGTCTGTGTGCCGCAACTACTGAGCCCGTGTGCTGCAACTTCTGAAGTCCATGCACCTAGAGCCCGTGCTCCACACCAAGAGAAGCCACTGCAGTGAGAAGCCTGTACACCGCAAAGAAGAGTAGCCCCGCTCGCTGCAACTAGAGAAAGCCCACGCGCAGCAACGAAGACCCAATACAGCCAAAAGGAAAATGATAAAATAAAAAGAGTATCAGTCCTTACGTTTAAAAAATAATTATAATAAAAAAATAAAATGGACAGTAGAAAAAGTCACTCCTTAAAAAAGAAAATGAACTAGCCACCTAGAGGACATCAGAAAGCTTTCTGATGCCCAGTTCCAGCCCTCCCCTGAGACCATGACAGATTCCTGTCCCGAGCTTCTGTGAGACACCCCTGTTTACTAATAACCTGCCTCCTACTCTGTGTTTGAGCTTCCTGGGATTTCTGTTCCTTATAAATTCCTGACCACACAAGCCAACCTTTGCCCTTGGCAGAGTTGCCTGGGGGTTCTTTTCTTCCAAAAACTTCTATTTTAATAAAATAAATCACACTCGGGCATAAATTAGACTTTAAATCACCATACACATGCAGAACCAGCTACATAATTTATGGGGCCCAGTGTAAATAAAATGAAACTGTGGAATCCTTTGTTCAAAAAGTACAGTTAAAGGTACCAAAATACTTATAAAGCTTTTTCTTTTCTTCTGCAGTCTCTCTTTTGGCTTGTCATGGTGTTTATTTGCTATTTAATGTCTAAGTAAATAAAAATTACAATATAAAATCCTTAGCATGAACTTTATCATTTATCTTTATATTGTGCAATGCCCATATAGAGAATCACCACAATGACTGTATTTCTTGGCTTCTCCCAGAAGATGCATCCAGCTGGCCACAAGAGATGAGCCCAAGTCCCCCCCAGACACTGAGTTGTCTAATGGAGAACTCCATCAGGCACAGGATACTTTACAGGGCAAGTGCAGACCCTTATAAGCTCCTGAAGATCCCTCCCCGAGACTCAGGCCCAGCAACCTTGACAACTGCTGGGCCCTCCTTCCCACCAGCCCCCAGATCTATGTGTTGTACGGAGGCTGGGGTCAGGGAAGCCACGCAAGGCATTTCCCATTCCAAGAGGCTGGCTGATCCAATCCACAGGAGACAGGTGAACCCCAGGGTCTTTAAACCTCCACACTTGAGATGTGCCCAGTATCTGGTGGGTGAGAGACCCACGCTCACCAAGTCACCTGCTGAATGTGCCATGGAGCTGCCAACCTGAGCAGAGATGGCCACCATTATGCCCAGCCCTAAGATTCTACGGAGCATACAGACCCTCTCTGCATGCACACTGGGCAGAGGGCAGCAATGTGCACTAGTTGAGGGAAGGGAAGGCAGGGTCTTGGAGCACCAGGGCGCTGGGAAGTGGGTGGTCAAGGACCCATTCCAGGGAGATGGGTAGGCTTCGGGAATTAGTACTACGTGTGAGCCAAGGTCCAAGTCCCTGACACATGCTCCAAAGTCCCATTGGACTTCATTTAAAAAGCACACATGCAAAAATAAAATTAAGAATTTCCAGACAGTGGCTATAGAGCATTAGACCCCAAGTGCCAGGCTCTTCTGACATGGAGCTCTGTGTGACTGCACTCACTATACACCCATGAAGTTGACCCTCTACACATGAAAAAGAGTTCTAGATCTTATTAAATAACATAAGAACAAGAAGCTGAGACAAAAGAAGAAAAACAAACTTCACATACATATTAAAGAGCTTTAGAACATCCAGACCCATAGGTCAAGAATACCACTCACATGTCAGTTGGAGGAAGAGCTAAAGAGCAGATATCTCTACTCCCTTCAGCCCAGACTGCAGAACTGACAAGAAGCTGTAGTATGTATAGATAAATTGGAAATAGGTTGCTAAGCACTAAGTCAGCCTTTATTCCAAAGTATAATGCCTTTAGCTAGTCAAAGGGTATTTCATGAAGATAGACTAATACCAGAGCAAAAAAGAGGAGGAGATATTACTGGTTTCCTTTGCCTTAATAACTCATGCTTTTATAGCTTAGAAGTTCAACATGAGCTTCACTTCCTAGAGGCTTATATAAAGAACTTCCTGTTGGCACTGGCTCCAAACAAGGCCTTTCGTATTTCTGGCATCTTTTGCCGGGATAAGAGATCCAGTCGACTTTCCAGAGTATTGGAAACCATTATTCTCTGATCACCACTGTAGACCTCCACACCTCCAGCCGCATCTGTAGCCAGTTGCACCTCTCTGTCAACTTGGACTTCCACACGTTTGTGGGTGACTGTCATGTATTGAGGGATGGCTTTTTGCACTGCAGCCTCCACCAGGAGGAGGTCCTGTGGCCTGCAGCGTACAATCACCACAGGCTCCAGCAGTCGAAGCAGACCCTGGAGCACTAGTTTATCCAGCAGCCCCTGGTAAAATTCTGGGTCTGCCACAATCCTGCTGAGTCTCAGCTTTGCATCATTCAGCAACTCTGAGATGAGGTCGTTTCGGGCTCTCAGGACTTTCAGCCTTGCCTGATTCCTCATGGTAGACATCTGGATTTTCTTCTGCTGCTCTATCTGCTTCTCTTTCTTCTCATAATACTCCATAATCTTCAGTCGTTGGGTTAGCACAAGGCGTCCTTTCTCAATGTTGAACTCTTCCTCAGCCTTGGCATCTATTTCTTCTGCCTTCTCATTGGCTTCCTGCTCAATGAAAGCCATCATGTGCTTAATCTGCTTCTGCACATTGACATCACTCAGGGCCATGGCTGCTCCTGGAAAGGGAGGTAGAGGGAGAAATGGTGGACTCTCTGGTTCCTTTGACTTAGGGCAGAGTTTCAGGAGTGTCTCCAGAGTTCCACGTTCTGAGCTGTGGAATGCATGAGGGGAGGAAGGATATAGTCAGAGTCCAAAGGGAAGGATCATGGAGACCATCTATTCATGAATCACTTGACAGATGAGGAAACTGAAGCCCAGAGAGGGAAAGCAACCTGTCCAAGGTCATACCCTAGTAGAACAGAGACCAAAACCTGGGTTCTCAGAGTTCCATTTCTACTACACTCACCACCTTTTTGTCATCAAATAATAATGAGATGATTTCAGCAGACCTCCAGAAGATTTCTAGTCAGCAATGGCTCAATCACAGATAGCAAGTGGAGAGAATGGAAATGCCAAATTAATACAAAAATGGAAAGTGTAGGCACATTTTGGGTTGGAGAGGGCTGGCGAGAGTCATAAGAAACTTGTGGTTAAACAGGAAGGTTGCCTTGAAGCAAAATCCAGGAAGGTTGCCTTGAAACAGAAAGATTTTTAGAGCCTCAACTGATACAAAGAGACAGAAAACTCATAGGCAGATGGTGGTATTCTGGAGAGAACTGCAAGGTGGGAGGGGTTGAAGGTAGTCTTTTAACTGGAAGTGGTTTCGAAACCTAGATGTACATATGAATCACCTGGGGGACCTTTCAGAAATACAGCTTTCCAGGCCCCACTCCAGACTACTGAATTAGAATTTCTGCCAGTAGGGTCTGGGAATCCATATCTTAAAAAGACTCCCTGGACCCTCCTATACTGTTGGTGGGAATGTAAATTGGTGCACTCACTATGGAGAACAGTATGGAGGTTCCTCAAAAAATTAAAAATAGAGTTGCCATATGATTCAGCAACCCCACTCCTGGGCATATATCCAGACAAAATTATAATTTGAAAAGATACATGCACCCCTATGTTCATAGCAGCACTATTTACAACAGCCAAGACATGGAAACAACCTAAATGTCCATCGACAGATGAATGGATAAAGAAGATGTGGTATATATATATACAATGGAATATTACTTGGTCATAAAAAAGAATGAAATAATGCCATTTGCAGCTACATGGATGGACTTAGAGATTATTGCACTAAACGAAGTAAGTCAGAAAGAGAAAGACAAATACCATACGATATCACTTATATGTGGAATCTAAAATATGACACAAATGAACTTATCTACAAAAAAGAAACAGACTCACAGACATAGAGAACAGACTTGTGTTGCCAAGGGGTAGGGGGTGCGGGGGAGGGTTGGATTGGGAGTTTGGGACTAGCAGATGCAAACTATTATATATAGAATGGATAAACAATATAGTCCTATTGTATAGCACAGGGAACTATATTCAATACCCTGTAATACCCTAGGAAAAGAAAAACTAAGCCCAAAATTAGCAGAAGGAAGGAAATAATAAAAATTAGGGCAAAAATAAAAAAATGGAAAAAAATCAATGAAACTAAGAGTTAGCTTTTGAAAAGATAAAACTGACAACCTTTAGCTAGACTAAGAAAAAAAGAAGACTCAAATATATAAAATCAGAAATGAAAAAGGAGGCATTATATTGATGCCACAGAAATAAAAAGCATTATAAGAGACTACTCTGAACAACCATACACCAACAAATTGGAAAAGCTAAAAGAAATGGATAAATTCCTAGAAACATACCACCTACCAAGGCTGAACCATGCAGAAATAGAAAATCTGAACATATCTGTAACTAGTAAGGAGATTGAACCAGTAATCAAAACCTCCCAACCAGAAAAAAAAGCCCAAGACCAGATAGCTTCAAAGGAGAATTCTGCAAAAAAAATTTTTTAAAATTAATGCCAACTCCTGAAAACTCTTCCAAAAAACTGAAGAGGAGGGAACCCTTTCAAATTCATTTTAAGAGGTCAGCATTACCCTGATACCAAAGGCAGAGAAATGCTACAAGAAAAGAAAACTGCAAGCCAATATCCTTGATGAACACAGATGCAAAAATCTCAACAAAATATTAGCAAACCGAATTCAATAGCACATTAAAAGAATTATACACCATGACCAAGTGGGATTTATCCCTGAAATGCAAGGATGGTTCAACATACAAAAATCAATCAATGCGATACACCACATTAACAGAAAGAAAGATAAAATCACATGATCATCTCAGTAGATGCAGAAAAGGCATTTGACAAAATTAAACACCCTTTCATGATTAAAAAAAAAAACTAAACAAACTAGGAATAGAAGGAAATTACCTCTATATAATGCAGGTCATATATGAAAAGTGCACAGCTAACATCATTCATACACAACAGTGAAAAACTGAAAGCTTTTCTTCTAACATCAGGAATAAATTTAAGCAAGGAAGCTAAATACTTGAACACTAAAAACTACAAATCACTGCTGAAAGAATTTAAAGACACAAATAAATGGAAAGACATCCCATGTTCATGGATTAGAAGACTTAATACTGTTCATACTACTCAAAGTGATCTACAAATTCAGTGGTATTCCTATCAAAGTCTCAACGGCATTTTTTGAAGAAATAGAAAAAACAATCCTAAAATTCATGTGAAACCACAAAGTACCCAGAATAACAAAAACAATCTTGAAAGAGAACAAAGCTGGAGGCTTCACACTCCTAACTTCAAAATATATTACAAGCCTACAGTAATCGTAACAGCATAGTATTAGCAGACAGATAGACCAATATAATAGAATAGAGATCCTAGAAATAAACCCACACAAATACAGTAAAATAATCTTCAAACAAGGTTGCCAAGACTACACAATGGGAATAGTCTCTTCAACAAATGGTACTAGGAAAACTAAATATCTCATGCAAAAGAATGAAATTGGACCCTCATCTTATATCATATACAGAAATCAACTCAAAATGGATTAAAGATTCCCATATGATCCAACAATCTCACTTCTGGATATTTATCCAAAAGAACTGAAAACAGGATCTCAAAGAGATATTTGCATTCCCATGTTCATTGGAGCTTTATTCACAATAACCAAGAGGTGGAAACAACCTAAATGTCTATTGATGATTGAATGGATAAAGAAAATGTTGTATATACATTGAATGAAATATTATTTTGCCTTAAATATGACAAGGAAATCCTGTCATATGCTACATAATGGATGAAACTTGAGGACATTATTATGCTAAGTGAAATAAGCCAGTCACAGGAAAAATATTGCATGATTACACTTAAATGAGGTATCTAAGGTAGTCAAATTCATAGGAGCAGAAAGTAGAATGATGGTTGCCAGGGGCCAGGTGGAGGGGAATTAGAAAGTTGTGTTTAATGGGTATAAAGTTTCAATCATGCAAGGTAAAAAAGAGATCTGCTGTACAACAATGTGCATACAGTTAATACTGTACTGTACACTTAAAATTTTGTTAAGAGGGTAGATTTCATGTTATGTGTCTTTTACAATTAAAAAAAAAAAAAAGAATGCTGTCCCAGAAAGATGCACTATTCACCAAGCTTGGTGGAAAAACAACCCTGTGTTTGTGACAAAGACCAAGACTTCGGGTTCAACCTTACAAACTGTCATTGGAAGTTAAAAAGAAAATGATTTAGCCCACCCATTTCCCACTATTTTAGGATGTAATTTTTCTTAAACTGCACTTTTGTAAACAGAGCAAAACATTCTCTGTTCCTAAATAAGACAAGTCCATTAAATATGTTTTTTAAAAAAGGGCTCTCTGGGTAACCCTGCTAATCACCAGCTTTGGAAGCCACCATGAATGAAAGCAGAGAGAGTAAGAGATGCAGGAAGCCCCAGGTTAAGTGTGTAAAGGAAAAAACGTACCAGACAAATCCTTACCAGTCCCCTGCCAAGGGCCAGCCTTTGCTCTGGCGCCGGGTGTCTGTAGGCGGAATGTGGAACTTGGAACACGCACTGGAACCTGGCACTGTTGCTTCCTTCTTTCTGCAGACCCTCACAGTTTGACCAGGCAGCTTGAATCCAAACAGCCAGACTGTCACTGGGGAAGGCCGGCCAAACCAGCCAAAAGGAGGCCAAGAGGAATTTCCTTGGCACAGAGGCCTCGGCTGGGGGCTACGCTTGCATGCCCAGAATCTCAATTAAGTTGGCACATGGTGGGCTTCAGCTCTGGGGTGGGATCACCTTAACCAAGCTGTCAGAAGCAGGTACGTATGTGAACCCAGGCAGCCAGTTCATTAAGTTACTAGTGAAAAATGCAGCTGTCATGTTGGCAGGTCATGGCCCTCTTTTCCTGCATGTGAGTCGCATGGGAAGCCAAATCCAAAGGTTGTTTTAGTGAGAAACCAGAGCAAGCAAAACTTGCCAGACAGTCTTTAAGAATGCCACACCAGCCACGGGGCTGGCATGCTCTGGTTCATCAGGGAGGACATCCTGTCCAAGCCCAGACAGGGCTTAAGGAGGCATCGCCGGCTTCCACAGTATGGTCGCTGGAGTAAGACTGCTGGAATTCAGATCCTACTTCTGCACTTAACATTTGTATGACTTTGGGAAAGCAGCTCACGCCTTGAAGGCTCAGTTTCTCCATCCGTAAAATGGAAATAATAATAGCACGCACATCATAGGATTATTGTGAGCCTTAAATGAAAGAAGTGAATGTTTAGCATCCTGCTAAGCACAAAGTTAATCTTCACGCTTGGTAGTTACTGTCATCATCAGCATCACTAGTACTACCACTACTATATTATTACTAGCTCTTCTCCTCCGCTTTAAGCCTCATCACAGTCACTCTTTGTGTGTACAGAGTACTTATGACTGATTTGATTTCCACTCCCTAAAATAAGTGGAAACACATCCTTGTCTTGCTTCCTTATATTAAAATTAGTAGCCCTGCATGGAGTTTGGGAACCTCCCAGCACTTCACGGCACATTCACCCATGGTCTCAGGTGGCCAGCCATACCCTTGGTGATGGTAGGAGAAGTCCTGGAATTCCAGGGCTCTGGGGCTGAGGCTGGGGTAGAGCCATCCCACAGCCTGTCACCATCTCTGAATCCGCAGTCCTGAGTTCTCAAGCTTCTTCTGTGACTCTCACTTCTACTTAGTCTATCAGTGCTGGGACTTGAAGGCAGCTGCAGGGTGGCGCAGGGCTAAAGATCAGGAATTGAGCAAGTATGTGTCTGCAGAACTCGGGTGCCCGAGTAATGTGTCTGGCAGATGTAACTTCCAGCCTGTCTGGGATGGGGATTATGAGCCCACTTGAGCCTGTGGCTTGAACAAAACAACAAAACGAACTAAGAAATGTGAAACACACATGTCTGCTCTTGCACGAGTGCACAGGATTCTCCATTCATATAAGGCAGGCTTGCACTGTAAGTGGCATCCACCCTGCCCATGTTTGGGGCTGGGGGTAGATCTAGAGCTCTCCAAGACAGGCTTACTCCAATAAACTATTCAGTACTAGGGTTTCTTCATTGCCCCCCAGACACATCAGGCTCAGTCCTACCTAACAGCTCCTGATCATAAAGTTCTCTCAGCTACAATGCCTTCCTCTGCTTCTCTCCACTTCCTAAATCCCACCTACATCTTCAGCCTAGTTTGAGCCCCACTACCTCCTTGACCTCTGGACTCCTCCTCAAAATGACAGCATGGCCTATTTTCCAGATATAATTCAGAGCTGGATTCGGAGTCTTCTGATGCTCTAGTTACCTTCCTTCCTCCAGGAAATTCCTTGAGGACAAGAATCTCTTTCTCTAGCAGGGGCTGGATGCAGACAGGCACTGGTTAAACATGAATTGATTGGATTAAGGCCCTGAGGCTGGGGCGGTGGTTACTTTCTTTTTTCTTGTGAAATGTAACACACATTCAGAAAAGTGTATGGCTTAATGAATTATTTTGAGGCAAATATCCTGTAACCAGCACCCGGGTCAAGCAGCAGGACATTGCCAGCATCCCCAGAAACCCCTTCTTATGACCTTAGGGAAGAAGACATTGCAAAACTGATGATTTTGTATTTGTAGGCATAAGAGGCATTCTTAGAGGAAGTGTGGGCTGGGACATCTCTCTTCCCCAGACTCACCTGTGTGATCCGGTGTGCACCTCGGGGAATCCTCATCACCATTAGAGGGCGGAAGGGGTGGCAGGTGTGCTTGGTGGGCAAAATGTGTCTGTCACCCTGGAGCCCTGCCCAGACCCTGAAGCAACTGTTCCTCATTCTAACTGGGATTTGTAAGTAAGTCTGAGGGTGGATGTGTCTGGGTGTGGGCTCCGTAACCCTGGCTGAAAGAGAAGCAGCACCAAACCAGGGCCTCCAGACACTTAGAGATTACAGTGTGAGGAAGGGAAGGGGCTTTCCAGAGCTTGGAGCATGGGGCAACTTGCAGGGCCCAGGAAGTAGGTGAGGAAATTTAGAATACTAAATTTAAATACTAAACATGTGGGAAGGGAGACTTCCCTGATGGAGCAGTGGTTAAGACTCCATGCTCCCAATGCAGGAGGCCGGGGTTTGATCCCTGGTCAGGGAACTAGATCCCACATGCATGCGGCAACTAAGAGTTCTCATGCCACGACTAAGGAGCCGGCGAGCCACGACTAAGGAGCCTGAGAGCTGCAACTAAGTAGCCCACCTGCTGCAACTAAGGAGCCCACATGCCACAACTAAGGAGCCAGCAAGCCTCAACTAAGGAGCCCATGAGCCACAACTAAGGAGCCCACCAGCCTCAACTAAGGAACACACATGCCGCAACTAAGGAGCACACATGCCACAACTAAGGAGCCTGAGAGTCACAACTAAGGAGCCCACCTGCCACAACCAAATAAATAAATAAAATATTTATAAATAAATAAATAAATATGTGGGAAGGGGGCATTCCCTTTTCTGTCTTTCAACAAATATTTGTTGAATATCTACCATGTACCAGGCACTGTGTAGGCACTGAAGATAGAGAACAAGCAGACACCAGCCCACCTCTCAAGCCTACGACTCATGAGGGAGATGAACAGGTAAACAGGAAATCACACTACAGTGTGATCTGTTAGGAATAAGCAGTTCCAAGAAAGCTAAGCAAATGAAGGGACCCAATCCCTAAAAGCCCCTCCTAAGCTCACCATGGGCTCTTTTATAATGAACTGCTCTGCAACCAGGTAGACCATGTAGTGGGTGGTTTGAGACACACCATTAGTGACCACACATGTTTTAACTGGAGGCAGGTCACCTGGAAAAGGTTAGCCAGTAGACAGTATTCATGAAGGAGGATTTATCCAAATAGGCAAGAATCGATCAAGCTGTGATGGATACCTGACTCGAAGCAATGCCTTGGGGTTTCCAGAGAGGACTTTGGTTAAGAAATATGGAAAGGTACCTGCACCCAACATGGGATGGGATAAAAGCCAGGAGAGCACACAGGCTGTGTGGCCGCAGGCCTCAGCTGAAGGAGTCGTCCTCTGAGCAAGGGGTCAAGCTGGGAGGGAGAAGTACAGATGGGCACTGAAGAACAAACAATTCTGAGAAGCAGGAAGAGAGAGTGAGATCGTCTAGACAGGGAGAACACTGTGGGCAGAGACACCGTGCTGGGAATGTGTAGGAGGTCTGAGTGCAGAGAACAGATTGGTGTGGCAGCAGCAGACAGGCCTGCAGTGGCAGTGGGAGTGAGTGATGTCTAGAAAGATGGAGTTCAACTGGGGAAGGTTTGAAATGTCAGAATGAGAGCTGGGACATTAGGCTAAGGAGCCCTATCAAAGGCTTCTCAGTAGGGATGTAACTTGGCCATACCTGGGTTTAGAAAGATTAGCCTGGTGGTGGTGGAGGCAGGAGAGCCTGGCTGTAAGTAAATGCCAGGTCGAGACTGCATGGATGAGGGCTTGGACATGAACACGAGATGGAAGGAGATGTGGTACAAGAGCCGGCAGGTTTGATGACTCAGGGACTGGCCCTGGCAGCACCTGCTGCAGCTCCACCCACAGGGCTGAGCAGCTCGGCTCAGCGTGAAGATGTGGGAAAGCGGGTGTGATGCACCCTGCTCCCTCCGGAGCGAGGTGGGGGGAGAGAAAGCAGCAGCCAGAGAGTTCATTTGGTCTGAAACTAAAAGGAGACACACAGAGCGGAAATCAGAGAAGTGTCCACAAAGCTTTATCTCTGCTTCAGTTGCTGATAACTAAGGGGCCACATACAGTTTTAATCTAAGAACTCCATCCCAGTGGCAAAGCAGGCTTTGGTTGGGGCTGGAGAAAGCTAATGCCCACTAGAGCCAGGCAGGTAATATAAAGGAGAGGACCAGGCAGGGTCAGAAACATTTCTCCCCAAATAATTTACATTAAGAATTCACGGGCTTCCCTGGTGGCGCAGTGGTTGAGAGTCTGCCTGCCGATGCAGGGGACACGGGTTCGTGCCCTGGTCCGGGAAGATCCCGCATGCCGCGGAGAGGCTGGGCCCGTGAGCCATGGCCGCTGAGCCTGCGCGTCCGGACCCTGTGCTCCGCAACGGGACTTAGGGCTTCCCTGGTGGCACAGTAGTTAAGAATCCACCTGCCAATGCAGGGGACACGGGTTTGATCCCTGGTCCAGGAAGATCCCACATGCCGCGGAGCAACTAATCCCGTGAGCCACAAGTACTGAGCTTGCACTCTAGAGCCCGCAAGCCACCATTACTGAGCCCACGTGCCACAACTACTGAAGCCCGCGTGCCTAGAGCCCGTGCTCCGCAACAAGAGGCCACTGCAATGAGAAGCCCGCGCACTGCAATGAAGAGTAGGCCCCGCTCGCCACAATTAGAGAAAGGCCGCGCACAGCAATGAAGACACAACGCAGCCAAAAATAAATAAATAAAATAAACAAATTTATATATATAAAAAAAGAATTCACAACTTGATTTCTCCTTTTCAAACATCTGCAGGAAGGTTAATTCAAAGGAATCAAGTTCCCCCCAAGAGCAATTTGCCACAAAGTTGCATAGCTAAAGGTTTTCAGTGGTGGTTCCCCTCACCTGCAAAAAAAAGGCCCTTCCGTTTCATCCCTGCCTAAAGGACCCAGGCTTCTGCTGCCTTTTGGAAATGGGGACTTGGGGGGCACAAGATCTGATATTTTAGAGAAGCCGGAAATCCCATTTGAAAAGTAAAATCCATTTATCTTTTTTCTTTGTCTTATTGTGGTAAAATATACATAAGTTTTTATCATTTTAACCACTAAGTAATGTTCAGTGGCATTAAATATATTCACATTGTTGTGCAACGGACACCACGAATCATCTCCAGAACTCTGTAGCCGTCAAACACTAACCCCCATTCCCTCCTCCCCCTAGTCCCTGGCAACCACCATGCTACTTTGTGTCTATGAATTTGATTATTCTAGGAACCTCATATAGGTGGAATCATTTAATATTTGTCCTTTGTGACTGACTTATTTCGCTTAGCATAATGTCTTCAAGATTCATCCATGTCATAGCACTTGTCAGAATTTCCTTCCTTTATAAGGCTGAATAACACTCCATTGTATGTACATATCACATTTTGTTCAGTCATCAGTGGACATTTGGGTTGCTTCCACCTTTTGGCTATTGTGAATAACATTCCTCTGAATGTGGGTATACAAATATCTGTTCAAGTCTCTGCTTTCAATTCTTTGGGGTACTTACCTAGAAGTGGAATTGCTGGATCATACGGCAATGCTGTTTACTTTTTTGAGGAAACTGCCATACCATTTTCCCCAGTGGCTGCACCATTTTATAATCTCACCAGCAATGCAACAAGGGTTCCAATTTCTTCACAGCCTCACCAATTTTTGTTATTTTCTGGTTTTGTGATGACAGCTTTCCTAATGGGTGTGCGGTGGTACTCATTATAGTTTTGATTTGCATTTTCCTAATGATTAGTGATGTTGAATATCTTTTCATATGCTTATTGGGCATTTACATATTTTCTTTGGAGAAATGTCTATTCAGGCCTTTTGCCCATTTTAAAAATCAGGTTGTTTTTGTTGTTTAGTTGTAGGAGTTCTTACAACTTTGTGGTCCTGAGCACTCAACTCCAGCTGCCAGCCAGGTAGCCACTCAGCAGAGCCCCTAGAGCAGGGTTTTTCAAAGTGTGGGCCGTGAAACCAAATGGAGTAGAAGACCCAGAGTTCATTACAGGTAGTAAGTTTAAGCGTTGTTCTGTCAAACCTTTGTTAAATATATGATATATACGTACATATGTATTCTGGTTCACAATGAAAATGTAAGGGTTACTGTGATTTGCCGTACAAAACATTTGGAAAACACTGACTTCATGTTAACTGAATCCACCCTCCTTAGAAAACAGCCATCGTTACTCAAGCAGACCCTTGGAAGTTCTCCCACAATCGATTTATCAAAGTATTCGTCCCCCAGAACAGGCCTCTTTTAAGGTGGGGATGGGGGTGCGTGGCAGTGGTCTGAGATTCTGGCTACAAGATGTATAAGCAGCTTATTGGCTAATATCTATTGTGTCCCACGGGCTGGTTGGTCACAGGACATCATGGGATGGTAACCAAGGGTGGGAACCAGGCTGCCCCTGAAGTAGGAGGCCTCTCTCTGGCTCAGATGCCCCCATGGGCCATAGCTGGTGTCATGAGAAGTGCGCTGGACGGAGCATCAAAGGTAAAAGTTTCGGTCCTGATGTCACTCACAGGCTGGGTGATCTGGATAAAGGTTCACAATCTGCCTGAATTCCATCTGGATAAAGACACAAAGCCTCATCTGTTTACAGAAAGGGTGTTAATGAGGAATTCTGTGGAAGCCAAATGATGTGAGGAGTGAAGAAGCTTTGTAAAGTGCTAGGTGAACGTCAGAGGTCGTCATTCACAAAACACCACCCCAGTCATCCTGTCCTTCCCAGAACTGCACTCTCAAGCTGCCTGTGGGGTGGTAGATGCGGGCCAGCAGTCAGCCCAGAAAGCCTCCAGGGGCCAGAGGGTGGGTTTGAAGTCAGCGAGGAGCCCCAGGACACAAGCCCTTCAGAGGGAGCTGGCTGGCCAAGCCTCCAGCCTCTGAGCCAGAGTCAGGGACAGGCCCGAGAGAGCAGATGCTCTGCCTGTTCAGGGACATCAGGAGCAACGTTTGGTACCCGTCCCCAGACCAGGGGATGCATTCAGATGCCAAACGCTCCTTTAGTATTGACTTAACTCTCACTGTGATGGGTCCTGACTGGCTTCACCTCTGCTGAGAGACACAGGTCAACCCCAGACGCAGGGAAGGTACTGGTTTGCAAGGAGGAGAGTGTATCCACCCAACTCTGTCCCTCACCATGCAGAGTGACTTCCACAATGACTTGGTTGGGAAAAGTGCTATTTCTGACCCCCTCTGCACTCATCTTAACACTTCACCCAGAGTCTAGTACATAGCAGTAGCATTAAGCATTATTTGTTGGACCCACGGATGAACGGATGGGTAGTGAGGAAAGAGTCTCTCGTATAGACTGTCACAATCCTAGGGGTTTGTAACTCTCTTTCAGATGAGGAGAGAGAAATATGAAGATGGAAGGGGTGCTGCAGTGGCCTGCCACAAGGGGGACACCTCCTCCTGTCCCACCCACATTCCTGCAACACAGAGCTCAATAAGAATTTTTAAAATCTAAATTATTTAAACGAATTTGCCCAGTGTCCTCTGGTTGAGACTATTCTACTCAGAGAGGTGATTTGAAGGCCCAGGCAAGGCTCTCACAATCCTAACCTACACCCCACTCAGGGATGACACTCGACATAATTAACGACTAACCAACCAGAATAGTCCTGCCTCTGCTGGAACAGGGTCTTGAAGGCCTCCTTCTCTGCCGGGGATGTTACCCTTTAGCTGTTGAATCAGAAAGTCAGAGGGAGCCAGGGAAAGGCCTAGGTTGACTGGAGCATGGTGGGGGCAGAGGTGGGTTCAGGGTAGGAAGCATTTACCAACCAACATAAAATTATTTCAGGGACTTCCCTGGTGGTGCAGTGATTAAGAATCCACCTGCCAATGCAGGGGACATGGGTTTGACCTCTGGTCCGGGAAGCTCCCACATGCCACGGAGCAACTAAGCCCATGCGCCACAAGTACTGAGCCTACGCTCTAGAGCCCACGAGCCACAACTACTGAGCCCGCGTGCCACAACTACCGAAGCCCACACACCTAAAGCCTGTGCTCCGCAACAAGAGAAACCACCCTAATGAGAAGCCCACGCACAGCAATGAAGACCCAACGCAGCCAAAAATAAAAATTAATTAATTAAAAAAATATATTTCACTATCGTTGTAAAGGGGTTGACAGTTAGTCCTGCCCCAGTGACATCTGCTGGAAATTCCTATCTTTAACTGAAGGTCCCAGGAATGCAGAGTTTAGGATACAGCTATGGTGTTTTTTGTTTTGTTTTATTCCATTAGTCTTTTTCTCTTTAGTTTGGATACTGCTATGTCTTCAATGTCACAGGTACTTTCTTCTACAGTGTCCAATCAGCTGTTAAGCTCAGTCAGTGAATTTTTCATTTCAGGTATTGTATTCTTAAACTCTAGAAGTTTGATTTGGTTCTTTTTTTAAAAAAAAAATATTTATTTATTTATTTTTGGCTGCATTGGGTCTTCGTTGCTGCGCACAGGCTTTCTCTAGTTGCGGCGAGTGAGGGCTACACTTCGTTGGGTTGTGCAGGCTTCTCATTGCAGTGGCTTCTCTTGTGTCCCCTGCATTGGCAGGCAGATTCTTAACCACTGCACCACCAGGGAAGCCCTTGGTTCCTTTTTATATCTTCCATTTCCTTCCTCCCCATGTTCACATTTTCCTTTAAATCTCTGGGTTTATTTTTAATTCCTTTTTAAGTCTTTGCCTGCTAATTCCATTACCTCTGTCATTTCTGGGTTTGTTTCTATTGACTGATTTTTCTGGTTACAGTTCTCTATTCTTTACATATCTAGTATTTTTGGCTGCATTGGGTCTTCGTTGCTGCGCACAGGCTTTCTCTAGTTGCGGCGAGTGAGGGCTACCCTTCGTTGGGTTGTGCAGGCTTCTCATTGCAGTGGCTTCTCTTGTGTCCCCTGCACTGGCAGGCAGATTCTTAACCACTGCACCACCAGGGAAGCCCTTGGTTCCTTTTTATATCTTCCATTTCCTTCCTCCCCATGTTCACATTTTCCTTTAAATCTCTGGGTTTATTTTTAATTCCTTTTTAAGTCTTTGCCTGCTAATTCCATTACCTCTGTCATTTCTGGGTTTGTTTCTATTGACTGATTTTTCTGGTTACAGTTCTCTATTCTTTACATATCTAGTGATTCTTGACCTTCTGAAATTTATGTTGTTTAATGTCTTTATTTTGCTGTTGTCCTTAAAAAAATGATGAAATTTGTTTTGCTCAGCAGTTATCATAATAGTGGATAAACTCATTCTATATGAGGCTTGGTGGTCTAGAATTGCTTTTACTTCAGGGCTAATTTAGCCCTTCTACTAATGCATAACCATTCCAGAGTTTCTACTGATTTCTCTGGACATTCAATAGGTCTCTTCACATTGGCTGGTTGAAACTCAAACATCCCCCAGCCCTGTGTGAGCCCTGTGAACCAATCAGCTCATGTTCCCTGTCAGTTCTTTGCCTACCATGGTGGAGTTTCACTCTATGCATGAGCAACTTAGTATCAGCAACAGACTCACGAGGACACTCCCTCCTCTCTGGTACTCTGCCTCGAAAAGTCTCCTCAGCTATCTCCTCAGCTGTCTCTTCGACTCAGCAAGACCACTATGGTCAACTTTGGTTCCCCCTTACTGTGCTGCAATTCAGAAAGTACTTCCAGCAGAAAGGGTAATAGTAGAGCTTGCCTCATTTGTTCCTTTCTTTCAGGAATCACAGTCCTGTGCTATGTTCAATATCTGAAAACAGTGATTTCATATATTTTGTGCAAGTTTTGAAGTGCTTACATTAGGACGGTATATAGGTTGAACGTGTCCCCGCAAAATTCATGTTGGAACCTAATGCCCAAAGTAATGGTCTTAGTAGGGGTCTTTGAGAGGTGAGTAGGTCATGAGGGTAGAGCCCTCATGAGTGGGATTAGCGCCCTTATAAAAGAGGCCCAACAGAGTCCCTTTGCCCCTTCTGCCATGTCTGCAACCCAGAAGAGGGCCCTCCCCAACCATGCTGGTACCCTGATCCTGGATTTTCATCCCCCAGAACTATGAAAAACAAATTTCTGTTGTTTATTAGCTACCCAGTATGTGGCATTTTGTTATAGCAGCCTGAATGGACTAAGACAGAGGAGATGGTCTGGTAGAAGTGGGAATCTCTGCTCCCACTGCATGAAGCACATTCAATATAGCGATCCACTCCTCCAACCTCTTCTCAAGAGGCTGTGGTACAAGGAACAGAAGCTGTCAGTGGCTAACTGAACAGAAAAGGAACCTCCAAGGATCATGCATAGCACACAAGATCGTGGGCAGGCTAGAAAAGCTGCTTAAGACTGTCTTTACAGGAACCACGCCCAACACACGCCTCAGGACCTGCTCTGATGAGAAAATCACTTCTGGTATCATTGCTGCCACCAAATTCTAGATAGTCAGTGTGTACAGTGTCACTTCTGCACCAGGAACTCAGTTACACCACAACCAACACCACCACCCACCCTATGTGCCACTTCCTGTGTGTAGTACTGAGTTGTGTACCCAACACTAAAGCTGCAACCTCCAGAAAGTGTGCCCTGTATTTAACTCTAGTCACTTTAGCTCTTGAGTCTGACAGTGAAAGCAACAGTCTGTAACTTTCGGCTTCCATAAGGGGTGATCTTTTCTTCCTACCATGACTTACAAAGTGGAAGATTTCCCAAATTCAAAATGTGCTTATAATACTCAGTGACCACAACATCCACTATGCAAGAACAATCATAAATGAGTCTTGGATGGTTTTCTGGCACTCTTAGTACTGAAGCCTGGAATAAAATCATTAATTTCATTTCTGGAAGAGGGATCTATGATCCAGCCTCCTTTGGACCTTATAAGAGGTGGTCACTCCCAGATCATATGAGTATTCTGCACCAGCAACCTCTAAAGAAGTGTCCTTTTCATGATTCAGCAATGGTGGCAATGCCATCAGGTATAATGACTGGTCTCCTGACCTAGGCTGCAGCAAAAGATAGTTAGAAATGAAGATCGGAAAACATTATTAAAGATGCTTGAGCCCAAATTCTCAGAGGCTGCGGTTTACTTCTGAGTTCCTGGTATGTAATGAACTGGAAAAAAGAGATCTAGATGCATTCTAGAAACATAACTAGAAATGAAAAACAAGTGAGCCAGATTTATTGGATTTTTTAATCATTCTGATCATTAGGAACCATTGACCTTTAAGAAATTGCTGCAGTGTTTAAGCCATTAGTATCTTAGCTAAAAAATTGTGCAATGTATATTACATCTGAGCCCTAAGAGAAAAGGATGCAGATGGGAGGTTTTAGCGGTGGGAAGGAAAAGAGGAATAGGTATGACACATAGCATGATGCTATGAAGGTGGGACAGGTGGAGTTTGGGAAGCAAGAGAGCCTTGGGGAATGAAGAGTCTGCAGTCTGAAAAGAGAAAAGAAGCATGTATGGAGAAATGAAGCATAACTGAAGAGCAGAGGGGACGGGGTAAAAGGATGATAACCACTTTACCTCCTTACCAGTAACTCTAAGACGGAAATTTGAAGGGAGAAAAGTGTACCTACTATCAACCGAGAATTGAGAATTAGGGATTCACACCAAGTATGATGAAATTTGTTTTGCTCAGCAGTTATCATAATAGTGGATAAACTCATTCTATATGAGGCTTGGTGGTCTAGAATTGCTTTTACTTCAGGGCTAATTTAGCCCTTCTACTAATGCATAACCATTCCAGAGTTTCTACTGATTTCTCTGGACATTCAATAGGTCTCTTCACATTGGCTGGTTGAAACTCAAACATCCCCCAGCCCTGTGTGAGCCCTGTGAACCAATCAGCTCATGTTCCCTGTCAGTTCTTTGCCTACCATGGTGGAGTTTCACTCTATGCATGAGCAACTTAGTATCAGCAACAGACTCACGAGGACACTCCCTCCTCTCTGGTACTCTGCCTCGAAAAGTCTCCTCAGCTATCTCCTCAGCTGTCTCTTCGACTCAGCAAGACCACTATGGTCAACTTTGGTTCCCCCTTACTGTGCTGCAATTCAGAAAGTACTTCCAGCAGAAAGGGTAATAGTAGAGCTTGCCTCATTTGTTCTTTTCTTTCAGGAATCACAGTCCTGTGCTATGTTCAATATCTGAAAACAGTGATTTCATATATTTTGTGCAAGTTTTGAAGTGCTTACATTAGGACGGTATATAGGTTGAACGTGTCCCCGCAAAATTCATGTTGGAACCTAATGCCCAAAGTAATGGTCTTAGTAGGGGTCTTTGAGAGGTGAGTAGGTCATGAGGGTAGAGCCCTCATGAGTGGGATTAGCGCCCTTATAAAAGAGGCCCAACAGAGTCCCTTTGCCCCTTCTGCCATGTCTGCAACCCAGAAGAGGGCCCTCCCCAACCATGCTGGTACCCTGATCCTGGATTTTCATCCCCCAGAACTATGAAAAACAAATTTCTGTTGTTTATTAGCTACCCAGTATGTGGCATTTTGTTATAGCAGCCTGAATGGACTAAGACAGAGGAGATAGTCTGGTAGAAGTGGGAATCTCTGCTCCCACTGCATGAAGCACATTCAATATAGCGATCCACTCTTCCAACCTCTTCTCAAGAGGCTGTGGTGCAAGGAACAGAAGCTGTCAGTGGCTAACTGAACAGAAAAGGAACCTCCAAGGATCATGCATAGCACACAAGATCGTGGGCAGGCTAGAAAAGCTGCTTAAGACTGTCTTTACAGGAACCACGCCCAACACACGCCTCAGGACCTGCTCTGATGAGAAAATCACTTCTGGTATCATTGCTGCCACCAAATTCTAGATAGTCAGTGTGTACAGTGTCACTTCTGCACCAGGAACTCAGTTACACCACAACCAACACCACCACCCACCCTATGTGCCACTTCCTGTGTGTAGTACTGAGTTGTGTACCCAACACTAAAGCTGCAACCTCCAGAAAGTGTGCCCTGTATTTAACTCTAGTCACTTTAGCTCTTGAGTCTGACAGTGAAAGCAACAGTCTGTAACTTTCGGCTTCCATAAGGGGTGATCTTTTCTTCCTACCATGACTTACAAAGTGGAAGATTTCCCAAATTCAAAATGTGCTTATAATACTCAGTGACCACAACATCCACTATGCAAGAACAATCATAAATGAGTCTTGGATGGTTTTCTGGCACTCTTAGTACTGAAGCCTGGAATAAAATCATTAATTTCATTTCTGGAAGAGGGATCTATGATCCAGCCTCCTTTGGACCTTATAAGAGGTGGTCACTCCCAGATCATATGAGTATTCTGCACCAGCAACCTCTAAAGAAGTGTCCTTTTCATGATTCAGCAATGGTGGCAATGCCATCAGGTATAATGACTGGTCTCCTGACCTAGGCTGCAGCAAAAGATAGTTAGAAATGAAGATCGGAAAACATTATTAAAGATGCTTGAGCCCAAATTCTCAGAGGCTGCGGTTTACTTCTGAGTTCCTGGTATGTAATGAACTGGAAAAAAGAGATCTAGATGCATTCTAGAAACATAACTAGAAATGAAAAACAAGTGAGCCAGATTTATTGGATTTTTTAATCATTCTGATCATTAGGAACCATTGACCTTTAAGAAATTGCTGCAGTGTTTAAGCCATTAGTATCTTAGCTAAAAAATTGTGCAATGTATATTACATCTGAGCCCTAAGAGAAAAGGATGCAGATGGGAGGTTTTAGCGGTGGGAAGGAAAAGAGGAATAGGTATGACACATAGCATGATGCTATGAAGGTGGGACAGGTGGAGTTTGGGAAGCAAGAGAGCCTTGGGGAATGAAGAGTCTGCAGTCTGAAAAGAGAAAAGAAGCATGTATGGAGAAATGAAGCATAACTGAAGAGCAGAGGGGACGGGGTAAAAGGATGATAACCACTTTACCTCCTTACCAGTAACTCTAAGACGGAAATTTGAAGGGGGAAAAGTGTAAAGTGTACCTACTATCAGCCGAGAATTAGGGATTCACACCAAGCATGGATTCATGTACTGACAACCAACTAACTGAAATTTGAAACAAATCATAGATTTGACTTAGATCCTTCTCACTTCCTTCTTCCCTTGAAATCTGCTTTTCCTAAAGTTCTTTATTTCTAGTATAGCTTGGGGAGGCCTAGAAACTTTGACTGGTGGGCAACAATCCAGATGTAATCGATATTGCTGGTTGCCTCCCCAGCATAAATTCCCCCGATGCCTGCCGCCGGCTGTGCAGGAACCATAGAATCTAAGTGGGATTAAAATCCTGGCCTTGGGGTGGGCCCTGATAGGCCTAATCAGGATAGTCCCAATCCCTTGTCACAGTGATGGTTTCAGGGATGGCCAGTAGCCCAGGCCTAAGGCAACGAGCATCTGACATTCTGCTGGCCACCATGATGAACTCAGCTAATCTGATCAGAGGAAGTTCAAGACTTCTGTGCAATCAGTGAGTCAAGAGAAGCTCTTTCTCCTCCTGAGCAGTGTGGTGTATGGGTGGTAATGCCTGGACCTGGTACAACCATTTTGTTTTCAAGAGAGAAAGCAACCTAAGTAGGAAGTTGGCCCAAAGAGAAGAGAAAAACTGAGAGAAGTGAAGAAAAAAATAGATCCAGAGTTTTGATCAAGCCATGCCCGAAGCTTGAGCTACTTCTGTATGTTTCAGTCAAAGAAGTCCATATACTCCCTTTGCTGTTGAAGCCAGTTTGGGTTGACTTTCCTTTCACTTGCAACCCAAAGCATCATGACACCAAATGATCCATTGGAATCCAGTTTTCCATTTTGGGGGTGAATGTGAGGGAACACAAACAAAATGACAGAAACTTAATGTCCTTCTGGAGATCTACTCTCAGCTTGATTTAGGCAGTTGGTCTCATGGTTAGGCACCAAGAGGAGATGGGAAAGTTTTTAAAAGTAAGGAAGAAAACTAAAATAAGGAGGATAAAAACAGGAGATTAAAAAGGAATGGAGAGAAGGAATACATCAATGGAATCATATGTCAATGGATAATGCCTCAGAGGTATCCTAGCCCTTCCCCATGCTGTGTTACCAAGCTCTGTGGACTTGGTCATCTAAATATCCTGCTAGGGACTTCCCTGGTGGCTCAGCGATTAAGAATCCACCTGCCAATGCAAGGAACACGGGTTCAAGCCCTGGTCTGGGACGATCTCACATGCCACAGAGCAACTAAGCCTGTGTGCCACAACTACTGAGCCTGCGCTCTAGAGCCTGTGAGCCACAACTACTGGAGCCCACGTGACACAACTACTGGAGCCCACGTGCCTAGAGCCTGTGCTCCGCAACAAAAGAAGCCACTGCAATGAGAAGCCCGCACACCACAACGAAGAGTAGCCCCCGCTCACCGCAACTAGAGAAAGCCCACGTACAGCAACAAAGACCCAATGCAGCCAAAAATTAATTAATTAAAATATCCTGCTACCCATGGCCTCCTCTTCATTTTCACAGCCATGCCTGGTTCAGACCTTCGTGACCTCTCTCCTCACTTTCTCTGCCTTCACTCTCGTCCCCTCTAAATCCATGTTCTAACCCCACTCCCAGAGTGATCTTCTCAAAAGACAGCTCTAAACTTGTCATTTCCTACTGAAAAATTTTTAATGCCTCCTTCATGTGGAACATGGGAAGTAGCATGAGCTCAGAAGACTGATCATTTTGAAAGCTAGCTCTGCCACTTACCAGCTACATGACTTTGGGCAAATTTCTGAATTTCCCTGCACATCACCTATCTCAACTGTAGTGATAATACTAACATAGTAAAGATTCCTTTGGTTACCAGTGACAGAAAACCAACCCACACCCACTAGGCAAAAAGGGAGGGGGGCTTGTTAAATCAAGTGACTAACTGAAGACTAGTACAACAGGGTCCCAGGGATAACCAGAAATAGGAACTCACGAATATCCTATGAGTCTCTTCCATTCTTCAAGGTTCTGGTGGAGCCCTGCATGCCCGGGTGGGGCCCTGCATGCCCTTAACGTGGCTTCCAGAGGCCCATGGCCTGGCAGCATCACACAGTTCTCAATTACATACAAACCAGTTCCCCTGCACCACTAATCCTGCACTCTGTCCACCTACAAGGCTCACCATTCCCAAGAAGTTGTGTGCTGTTCCTTCTTGCTGGGGGGCAGGGCTGTCTTTCCCAGGCATTCTTATCTTACTCCTATTGGCCTCTTAAACCCCAGGCCAATGACACCCTTCTGCAAATCTTTCCTCAGCACATCTAGAGCTAGGTACGAACAGCCTCCCTGCACTTCCCGAAGACTGTTCTTTATCCTCTACCACAGCACTGATCACATTATATAGTAATTATTTGTTGAGATCTGTTTGGTCCTTCCAGCTAACCCATCATTGGGCTGACCTGGGCATCCAGGATAATTCTCCCATCTCCCTCTTACTCTACATTCAACTGGTGGAATCAGTCCAGAGCTCAAAGTACTCCTGGCAGTCAGTCTTGGCTTTTCTATGGGCCAAAGGGATGAGGTCACCATCATCAATGAAGTCACCACTGCATGATTCATCTGACATCAGTTCCCCACTTGGAGTGTTCTGATATTCCCAGAGCTTCTCCCAAAGCATCCAGAACATGGAGTCCCTTCCATTTTTCAAGGTTCTAGAGCTAATCCTCCAGCTCTCTGGATCCCTGGTAAATATCTATCTCACTGAAAAGCAGCATGAGAACTGAGAGGCTGGAGTCCTCAATGGGGGAAGCCTCCATCCTCCAGTCCTGGGACAGACCTCATTACCCCTCAAAAAGGCCGTCCCCGGGCTTCCCTGGTGGGGCAGTTGTTGAGAATCCGCCTGCCGATGCAGGGGACACGGGTTCGTGCCCCAGTCCGGGAAGATCCCAACATGCCGCGGAGCGGCTGGGCCCGTGAGCCATGGCCGCTGAGCCTGCACATCCGGAGCCTGTGCTCCGCAATGGGAGAGGCCACAACAGTGAGAGGCCTGCATATCGCAAACAAACAAACAAACAAACAAACAAAAAAAAGGCCGTCCCCATGTCTCTAGCAACCGCTTCTCCCCTGGCCCAAAGCTTTTACCAGGATCTCTCAGGACACATTCTCCGCGATGGGAGAGGCCACAACAGTGAGAGGCCTGCATATCGCAAACAAACAAACAAACAAACAAACAAAAAAAAGGCCGTCCCCATGTCTCTAGCAACCGCTTCTCCCCTGGCCCAAAGCTTTTACCAGGATCTCTCAGGACACATTGTGAAGAGCCCTAGCGTTCTCAAAGGTGAGCCCTGATCTCACCCTTATGGATGAGCTCACATTTATAGATAAGAAAGCTGAGGCCCCGAGAACAGAAGAGGCACGCTCAAAGTCACACTGCTAAGTACTGTCAGAG
This sequence comes from Physeter macrocephalus, assembly GCF_002837175.3. Lineage (NCBI taxonomy): Eukaryota > Metazoa > Chordata > Mammalia > Artiodactyla > Physeteridae > Physeter > Physeter macrocephalus. The sequence continues at coordinate 62,796,744 of NC_041225.1, forward strand.
CCAGAACCAAATGCCCTCTCTCGGCTGAGTGCATCCGGTAGCTCCTTAACCTCTCCTGATAGACCCTCCTTTCAGAATTCCAGTCCCAGCAAATGCTGTCTGAAGAAGTCGTCTTGTAGGCAAAGGGGGCAAGTCCTCCTTTCTTCCCCTCTAGAAGGAAGTGGCAGAGACTAGTCTTGAACCAAGATCTGACTTCAAGACACTGAACTGCCTTCCTTAACCTGTCATTCAGTACAGAAAAAATATCTTCCAGATTCACTGAATAACCTAAAGCAGCTGGCAATGTAAATACCCACACTCAGACACAAATGGAGGGGTCTGGTGAGACGTCCAGTGGGACTCCACAAGGAACTTTCAAGAATCCAGGAAGTCTTGCAGGACAATGGAAATCAGATTTGGGGTTTGAGAGTTGAGGCCTGGGAAGTGTGGCGTGAGGACGTAACTGAACATTTCCCAAAGTGTGTTCCAAGTCCTTGAATGCTGGGATTAGCTGGAAGCCTTTGAGATAACCACTTCACCTCTCTGCGTCTCAATTTGCTTACCTACAACCTCAAGGAGATCTAAGGGAGGTGGTCCAGTTGACCTCTGCGGAGCCTCTCAACACAGCCATTTTCTGACCCTGTGAATTGATGAAAGGAAGCGATTTATCTCCTGTCAGCAAGGGGAAGGAGGGTGTGGTGTCAACGTGCAGAGTATCCCCCCCCCACCCCCCCCCAGGGCCTAAAGTTAGAAGCAGCACTGTTGGCGAGTGAACGCGACCTGTCCTGATGGGTGTTTCCAAGCATTGCCCAGGCAGGAAGACAGGGGCTGTTGCCTGGATCACAGGCCACGTCTTAGAGCTCTAGAGTGTATCACTCCTCAGGGATCACAACCTAACACCTTCGAGGGACACTGGGACTGTAAAGGGGCCTCAGAGAATGTCGCCTCTAGGGGGAGCAAAGGTACACCCGCCGCATCCAGAGTCGCAGAGTCTCCCTTTTCTGGCTGGTGCGGGGGTGCGTCAGTGGTTCAAGATGCCGTAACTCCCTTAGACACCAGTTTCGTAGTAAATGACTCAAGTTCTGCCCTGAACAGCATGGGGTGGTGGGGATGGTGGGAGGCGAGACGGAGCAGTAAGCCAGGAGTCCCTACTTTCCAGTTCAGGGACCACCGCCACCCCTCCCCCATCACCCCGTGCGCCTTAAAAAAAAATTTTTTTTTTAACTCTCTTGCCCTTTCTTCCTTCCCGATTTCTAGTTCTGTTGTGCACTTAGAGGCCGACAGAATGGATCCTGCCTTCCGGGTGGAGTTTAAATATACGTGAATAATTTTTCATGACTATTGCGTCATCATAAGAGTCGTCGCGATTCCCCAAGAGGCCTCCACGTCTTCTCCCAGCATCGGAGCCTGTGGACGCTTCTGTGCGCTGTGCGCACTTTCGCGAGGAGCCCTCGGCTCCTCGCGAGCGCTGGTCGCTCGGCCCCCTCCCCCAGTCTCACCTTCCTCCCCGTCGCTCCTCCTCGGCTCCTCCTCCTCGCCCCCTCCCCACAGCCCTCACGGGGAGTCAAGCTAGGGTGAGCCGGCAGGGCCGAGCGGCGTCCGCGGGCGGGGCGCGGGGCGCGGGAGCCGGCAGGCGGGCGGGCGGGCGGGGGCGCGGAGCCGCCAGCCCGCAATCCGGGGAGGTGCCTGGACCCGCCCTCCTCCGGGGCCGAGCAGGGAGGGGGCCCGGGCCGGCGCTGGGCGGGGAGAGCCGCCTGGCCCCTCCCCTCCTCCGCCCTCCCCAAAGTTGCCGTCTCCCCCGGGGCCGGCCAGTCTTATGATCCAGCGGATCCTCCTGGGGAGGCCGGGCCGGGGAGAGGGCGCGGGCGCCGAGCGGCGGGGGCAGCGGGCGGGCGCGGCGACCGGGGCCCGGGCGGGGATCCGGGCAGCGACCGAGGCGGCGGCAGCGCCCCGGGCCCGCCGCCCCCTCCCCTCGGGCGGGGGGAGCCGCTGCATGGGGCCGGGGGGTCGGCCCTGCTGCGCTGAGCGGCGGCGGCGGCGGACCCCCCAGGCGGGCTGGGGCTGAGCCCGGGGCCGGGGCGGGGGCTCCGGGGGGACCATGCCCGGAGGCCGGCCGGCCGCAGCATGGCTCACGGGCCTGGCGCGCTGATGCTCAAGTGCGTGGTGGTCGGCGACGGGGCGGTGGGCAAGACGTGCCTACTCATGAGCTATGCCAACGACGCCTTCCCGGAGGAGTACGTGCCCACTGTCTTCGACCACTACGCAGGTAAGCCTCGGAAGTGCTGACTAAGGGGCCGCTCCCCGGGCCGGGAACTTTGGAGCAACTTTGGCTGAGCCCCCTCACCGCCTCCCCTGCGCGCGCTCCCCACCCCTCCCCCGCCGCGCCCTCCGTCGGGCGCCCGGCCCCACCCCCAGGCTTTCCCTCTGGCAGCCCCTAGCCTGCCGGACCCAGCCCTCTTCCCACCCCCAACTCCTGTGCCCTGTCCTGGCGCCCCGCATTTCCCATCCCCCTCGGCGCCCGGGGCCGACCTCCTTGACCTTCCTACAGCTGCCTTCCCTATTGCCCCAATCCCCGAGGGGGAAACGTGGCCACGGGACTTGGGAGGAAGGAGTGGGCAGCTGGGGGCCACATCGCCCCGGCCTCACGCCACTTCACAGTGAGCCGGGCACAAGGGAAAACGGGTGGCATCTTCCTGGGAACTCGCACTTGCCTCCAGCTGGGTTAGGAGGGAAGGGTCCTGGTGGGGAACGAAACTGCCCCAGAGGCTAGATGATTGTGAGCTTCTCTCCCCGCCCCCACTTCTCTGCCCTTGCAGTCAGCGTCACCGTAGGGGGCAAGCAGTACCTCCTGGGACTCTATGACACAGCCGGACAGGTGAGTATCTTGGCCCCTGGCCGCACCCCCCCGCCCTTTTCCCAATTCAGGGTGTCTATGAAGGGCCTTTGGAAACTGACGTGTCTAGGAGGGAGGGTGTGTCTGCAAGGGTCCCTCTGGATCAAGTATTTCTTTTTTCAAGTCACCACATTAAGAAAAGGAAAAAAAAAAAAACCTCAGCAACAAACCCAGACCAGCCTACCCCATGTGAACCCCTGGGCTGAAAGTTTCTGCCTGTGTGTGCCTTCTGTCTGGTGCCTGGTGTGTGGGTCCCAACTCCTGTTGCAAAGTGGCAGCGGCCAATCCTGAAGCGCTCTTATTTTTAGTTGCCGATGACCAGGTCTCCCCTCACAGCCTTTGTCTGGTCCCTCATTGGTGAGTGGTCTGCCTGCCCGAGGAGCCTGATTGGTGGGAAATGGCATCATCTAATATGATGGGAAGGCATTTGGTCCTGGTTATGTTTATTACAACATCATTGCACTCTGGGACTCCAGTCCCTGAAAACGTAATTTGTGGTATTACCAGAGGACCACAGGGAAAAAAGAAAAGAAACAACAACCATCCAGCCACTCCCAGGGGCAGGGAGGGGAAGGAGGGGTTAGGAGTTCAGTGTGAATCTTGGAGGAAGAGCTTTTTTTTGTTGTTCCCTAGGAAGGCCAGGTGACTTTGTCTGGGTTTTCTTTGGTAGAGATTATTGTGCAGAAAGAAAATGCACCCTCCGACCATTATTTGCAAATTAGAGGTGGCTTCTGAAGGATTAAGGTCTCCTCTCTGTCTCTGTCCCAGCTCCACCCTCTTCCCAAACCCACTTTTGCTGTGGGCCTAAGATGATTTGTTTGATGAAGTTTTGCAAAATCCAGCCCTGTGATTAGACCTGAAAATTTGGGCGGAAGTTTCCACGTGTCATCCAGACTTGAGTCCTTGAGAACATGTGAGCGGCTGAGGGCCTTGGAGTGTGTCTTTAGGGGATGTACAGTAGTACAGGTTCCTTATCTGTAAGACGGGGTTTAAAAAATTCACACCATTACCCTGGGCATATATTATATGCTGGATGCTTAGCACTGAGTCTGGCACACACTAGGCACACATTAGGTCAATGAAGAGGAGCTTTTCTTTGTAGCCCTTGTAGATTTGGATTTCAGAATTGTAGTACCAGGTTAGATTCCGAAGAATGTCTGTTGGGGGGTTTGGCCCCAACAAGATGTGGGGCCAAACCTCGATGTGGCCTCTGGTTTCTATACTGTGAAGTTAGAGGAGCCTCTGAGAATAGAGAAACCACTGGCAGACCACTAGTCACTAGGTGCCTGAGGCCGCCCACTTTCACCAAACTGAACCAGGTTAGTACAACGAGTTCTTAGCTTTCCAGGGCCCCTTTTCATTACCTGCCTTGTAGTTACTCCTTCTATCATTACCAGATGGTATGGAGGGCAAGAGGCAGAACCCATTCAATCAAATAAGACCAACTTTTAAGAAGTACAGCTGGTAAACAGCAGGTTGAAATTGTTGTTTGAAAGGGGAGAGGTTAAGAATCGTCTCTAATTTTAACTTCTCTCACTACTGCCTCTTCCCTTTTCTTTGTTACTTGTCACCATGGCCATCTTTTGACCACGAGCCCTATTCAACAGGACGTGTGTATGTCAGAGCTGTTCTGTGCACATTCAAATCTGGCTAATATCTACTGACTTCCTTCTACTTATCAGGCCTGGGGCAGCCACTTGCAAATATTATTTTATTTTCTCCACTAAACAACCCCATGAGATAGGTGATCCTCCATCTTTGCAGATGAGGAAACTAGGGCTCAGAGAAGCTAGGTTGCTGATCTAAAGTCACAGCTACAGAGGGGTGTTGCTGGGATTAGGACATGGGTCTGAATCTCCCATAGTTTGAGGCGGTTATATACAGAGGAAGTCATGGGAGGTGCTGAGGTGCCACCTGGGTTGATTGGGTTGCTTGTGTCTCTGTAGACCTGGTCCCTGGAATCTTCACAGTCATTCTCTGAGTGGGGGTTGTATGCCACCCCTACAGAAGAGAAAACCCAGGTCCAAAGAGTCAAGTGCTGTTTTCAGTGGAGATTGTAAGCTATCTTCCAAGTGGGATCAACCTATTAGTGAGAGTCAGATATTACTGTTTTTATCCAATGGTGGATCACCTACTCAATTGGCTAAGAGGTGTGTTAGGCCCCCTTGGTGTTTCTCCCAGCGTCTAAGATTTTTCTTAGTTAGCAATAATTCACCTTTCAGCATCCAAGGGTTTATTACTAATAAGCAATCTTAGCAACATAATCATCAATGAGATTAAATGAGTGCCCACTTTGTACCTAGCACCGCACTAAGCACCAGGGGGGTACAAAAGAATAAATTTAAGATAGGGATCTGCCATGTCTGAGGACAGCATAGGTGGAAGTGTCTGAATTAGATGCAATGTGTGATATGTAGGAGATTCCTGTGTTGTACTTGGTCATTAAGACCTCGTGCCTCTATGAATTGGTAACTGATTAATCTTACAATAATAATAATGATAAAGAAACACATTCACTTGCATATACATATATAGAGAAATTTTCAAGTCTGATGGGCAGCAGAGGAAAGCCCATGGGCTTTGGAACCAAATAAGCTTGGGCCCAGATCTCCACCTTGCTGTACTGGTCCTGTGAGTCTAGCTATATTATTAACCTTCTCTGTGAGCTAGTAAAAATTGTGGTTAATTAGAATCTGCACTGCAGTGTTATAGGTCGGCTTAAATTGTTTAATGTATATAAAAGCAGCTGACACTGTTCTTCGTTCATAATAGTAGATGTGTAATAAATATGAGAAATTATTGTGCTCCACTGTGGGCAGTTTTATGGGGGGAAGAGGTCACACGTGGAAGAGGACCGTGTATTATACTTGGAGTTGATAGAAATTCTACTAGGATGCCAGATCCTAGAGGCTTTTTCGCGGAGGTATGATGCTAGCTTTGTACTTAGTAATTGCCACGGTCTGCATCACTGGACCCATGGACACGGTCAAGAGCTCCCTGCTCTAAATGCCCTGTTGTGTCAGATGGTTTCCTTTCTTGATCAGAACCTGCATCCCCAGTGATGTAAGAGAAACTCTTAGAAAAATGAAGAGTTCAGCATAGAATTTGAGAACCAAGTGGGGTATGTAGGTTTCAGTCGATTCTACTTTGAGAGGTAAGATGGGATGAGGGAGAAGCTCACAGCACTTTAAAAAGTTCACTCATGCACTTGGGCTCTCACTGTATTTGAACAACAGCACATCTCCCTTGGGTTGGAACTTCTAGACTGTGTGCTTACTGTTGGGTCCCCTCTTTGACCCCAGTTGAGTTCAAAGCCATAGGTAACAATGGCCCAATTTAGATATTAAAGAACATATTACAGAACTTCAAGAGATGACTGTAGTAGATAACCTCTCGCCTTCCGGAGTAGGCTGCTTCCCCCTTAACCTCCACGGCTATTGGCAGACAGAGACAGAATATATAGTGAATGTGAATGTGTCGGGCATCATGTTGAGTCCCATCACGTTCTCTGCCTGGGCACATCCCTCCACACCCCCGACACTAGCATTAGGCCAAAGGGAAGCCCCCCTCTCTTGGCCAAGCCCCTGGTGGCCCAGGAGCAGCCCGACATTTTACTACCAAGCGTTTCAGAGTGGAAGTTGAAGGCGCTCCTTCCTCCTCCCTGTGGCCTGCTGGAGGGGTCCTGCTTCCGGTCTGGGCCTCTGCAGCGCTTCTCTTTTCTTGCCTGGCTTTCAGGGCTTCAGGGTCAGCTCTGCAGCAGCCCCAGTGTCTGCTCAGGGAGGTGCTGGAGGGGTGAGATTTTCCCTCCTGACTCTGCACTGTTTGGAGCTCAGGGGAGGTGGGAAGAGCTCTGGCTCTTGCAGACGAGCCAGTGGGAGCTGCCTGGCAAGCTGCTCTCGAGGTGCGGGCTCCAGGCTGATCTCTTAATCCTTGGCAGGAAGGCAGAACTTGATACCCTGAAGAGGGAAGGACGGACGCCCAGTTTATCCCAGGTCCCGGAATACCCACACTCAGGAGGGTGTGTTGGGGTTGAGTTTGGGTTCCCTAGAGTTCCAGATTTAGCCACTGCCTCAGTGTGTACAAGTCCATATGTGTGCTTTGGGGTGTGCTGTTGCTATATCTGTTAACTTAAACACACACAAGTTCAAGGATGCATATAAGAGAGCTATAAATACCTTAACTCAGGTGTCCCCTGGGGTTGGTTCAGGGACAAGCGAGGTCTGTTTCTTACTTGACATAGCCCAGCAGCTGTGGCTGCCTTGCAGGCCCTCTGGGTGCCCAGGGAAGCACTTCTCCTCCAGAAGGGAATCTCCAGGGAGGCAGCCTGGGAATGCCCTGCCTTCTGGAACGCCCTGCAGCACCCAAGGGCCTAGTTTAACAGGAGGGGGGAGGGGTAAGCCCAGGGTATTGCCACTCATAGAACACCTCCCACCTTCAGGCAGGCATCCTCACAAAACCTTCTGAGGTAGACTCTTCCCAGGTGAGGAAATTGAGAGTGAGTGGGTTTATGAGAACCAGACCAAGATGTGATTAGGAAAAAGGTTTTCCTTACTTTGGAGGGGCCCGCAGGAAGCATCAGTAGGGCTCAGGAAGTACCCACTCACATCACCCAGGCTCCAGGTCCCTGCAGCCCGACACTGCATCCCTGAGGGGCCCCGGGAGCAGAGTTTGGGAGGAGCCACAGGGTTCCTTCCAGACATCAGCTGCAACAGGTGAGATGCTGGCACTGAGCATCCTGGTTTCCCTTAGTAACCTACTGTAGATTTGTCATCTGTGCATTTTGCTAACCTTTTTAGAAGCTATTTATATTTCCAGTCTGCACTGCATCATAGGGAATGCTGGTTTCCTCCTCCGCGTGGGGAAGGTGGATGGCCTTTCTTGGGTTCAAAGCCTTTGCAGTGGCCGAATGCCCTGTGTCCCCCCTCTTGGCACTCTGATGTGGGTTTGGGATGTGATCCTCTGATCCATCCGGCTTCACTTCTCTCATGATTCTCTTGAGGTTTGGTGACATTTACGCTCTGGGAACCAAAGCTTACCAGCAGGTGTATCAGGAATGGTGTTATAGGTGCACCCAGATGCCATCCGCTCAGCTCGGGAGTTGGGGGGGCCCAGTGTGTAGCTTCCAGGGGGCTGAGCATATATGGTCATTTTTATGTGTGCCAGGTTGTGAAAAAGGTGGGAAGCATTGCTTTAAAGCTCATGGGTTAGAGGCCTTATGGAGAACTGGGTGTTTGTGGTTTTATTGTGGAATTTGGGGTTTCAAGAGGTGAGCCCTAGTGTTATTAAAACAAAACAAAACAAAGCCGTTCTCCATGGGGCTCTCGGTTTCTAGCAATGACACGTGTTGGCAGCAGCTGGTACTACCAAGAGGCCTCAGGTACAGAATAGCAATATGCAAGGAGGAGGAAAGAGAGGCTGTTACAAAGAAACTAAGCCCAAAATCACACATGTCTTTAAAATTCAGGCGCCTCAGCTGAATTTCCTTTCACTCACAGGGCTTGGTTTTGCCCTAATTTGGTGTGTTTGGGTCAAGGAGCGGCTTTCCTTGCCCTCAGCAGTTTGCTGTTCCTCTTTTAGTTTCTGGCAGGCAGCTGCTTTGCACGAGGAAGAGAGGGGAGACCCAGCCAGGGAGGCTGCGCGGGGCGGCAGGATGGCCATGGCGGGTCATCGGAGCCCTTCCTGGCCACCCAGCTCTCCGAGTACAGTTCTTCCAGATCCACTGCCTGCTAGACTGGCTCGATTCTCTCTAAGCTCCATGAGGACAGGTGACCGTGTCTCTTTTTCTCCACCGTGTTTCCAGCACGTAGCCCAGTGCCTGGTGCATGGTAGGTCTACAATGACTGTTCCTTTTTTTTTTTTTTTTTTTTCTGAGGTTTTTTTTTTTTTTTTCATATGGCACGGTGAGCCCCCTAAACATGGCAACAGTTCTCTTCTGAATTAAGTCCTTTTTTAAAATTAATTATCCATTTGGAATTTGAACATAATTCTTTGGAAATATTAAATGGGACTGTCACCATCCTTGTTATACGTACAAAACTATTTCAAGTTAGTATGTTACATCTACTAGGAATATTTAATTTAGAGATTAATATTTAACTGTGGATTAGATGAATGTTCCTTTTTGAAAGGATTTTGCATGAGCAGATTGAGGAATGATTTGGGACAGGAAACCCTTTTATATGCCCCCTAAAATCTTAAAGAGTATCATTTGCTAATCATTGTAATTGTATTCCTTTTCCCTAGAACAGGTCAGACAGCAGAATGAAACCTGATGTTCCTGATAAATTTGGTTATTAACTATAAACACATTATCTATCTTAAATAAAGGAAGAAAAAAGGACTTCAAAGGGTTCAGACCATTTACCAGATATTATTCCAACTAGTGCCAAGGAATTAATCACAAATTATTCTCAATAAATTTCTTTCTGTGTGATGCATTACCCCAGAATGTTGCTCATACCATCTCATTACATATCATATCAAATTTAAAGAGCTAGAAAATGGAAAGTTTCATATAACTAACATTACTAATATTCCTTTGTTTAAAGTATAAAACAGAATTTATTAATTTATACTATATGGATTTACATTTCAAATTATTTTGCCTGCCTTTAATATTTTATTCATTGTTCCTACACAAAACATTTGCAAGCAACAGTGAAGAAACCTATTAAGCATAAGAATCTAAGGATTATCGGTAAGGTATCTCATATTCAAATTTTGTTGTAAATTCATCTGACCGAATTCCTTTTCATTCTTTGTTGCCAACTAATCTGCATGGCCTGTAAGAAAAGCTAAACAACTTAAATACTTGTTAATGCTCTTACATTTTGATTTGAAATTATAATCTTTAAAACAGTGAACATTTCCAACTTGGAATTTGTATTGTCATGTTCTTTCAAGATACACAGTCAGGTAGTCTTATGCAATAAAAATTTAAACATAAAAAAGTGTCATCCAGACATATAATACAGGATGATTTCCTTCTCATAAGTTGTTTAGTCTTTATTTGTTATTGGGCTGACATTACTGACATCTGACACTGTTCTGTTCATTCTTCAGTTTAAAAGTGAAAAGCTTCTTAGGAAGAAAAGACTCTCTCGTCCACTTTAATTCCCTAAAGAGTTTATTCCTTTGGGAAAAATAATTGTGTGGAGCACCTGTGGTGCAAGTGTTAAGGAACTATCAAGCAAAACCCAGCCACAGCTGTTCTGTAATCACTGAAGTGTGCCCAGTGCATAATGGCACGTTAGGTAGGCATTGATCTCTGCCAGTTTATGAGGTCTCTTACAGAATCAGGTAGACTTTTGCACTGAAGCCCATGGAGCAGAAATCACTACTTCTAAACTAATCCATTTTCAAATTACCACCCCATTGTGACTGATGACCTCACTACGATAAGGTGACCATATGTGTGTGGGTTTATCTCTGGGCTTTCTATCCTGTTCCATTGATCTATATTTCTGTTTTTGTGCCAGTACCATACTGTCTTGATTACTGTAGCTTTGTAGTGTAGAATGACTGTTTCTTAAATTGAGTTGATTCGCATTTGGCTGTCAACTCATTTCTGCTAAAAGTTTAACCAAAGACTAGGGTTATTGCTGTTAAATAAGAGCTTCTGGCACAACCCCTTTCTTGGAAAAAAGCTTTGTTAATTTAGTAGAAGTCTCTAAATTTCAAGGGAGTGACAGGCATGGAGGTAAGCAGCAGGCCAGGCGCTATCCCCTGACCCAAAACCTGGGGGCTTTAAGTGGTCCGCAGTGGGCCCATCCCCCAATGCTCTCTCTCAGGTGCGGGCCTCCACGGCTTTCCTGAGACCTCTCACTCTCAGATGCCCCGAGGAGGAGGCAGCTTGGCAGTGACGGTGTGGGTTCTGGATTCCCTGGAACACTATTTTTTTTTTTTTTTTTTTTTGTGGGGTACGCGGGCCTCTCACTGCTGCGGCCTCTCCCCTACGCGGAGCACAGGCTCCAGAAGCGCAGGCCCAGCGGCCATGGCTCACGGGCCCAACCGCTCCGCGGCATGTGGGATCCTCCCCCTGGAACACTTTTGAATCCTGCTCCTCCTCTCTGTAGCTGTGAGACCATCAGGCAGCCAACTTCTTCCCTCCCTGTGGACGGGGGAGATGATGGCCACCTTGCAGGGTTGCCGTCAGGGTTAGTTAGAGATGATGGGTAGTTGTCCCAGGTGGCCTCACGCTCAGTCAGGGGTGATGGTCCTGGCCAGCTTTGGGGGCTCTACCCCAGTTCAGTTCAGCTGGTGTTGATTCATTGCCTCCTCTGTGTTCCAACCTCCTGTGGGAGAAGAAAGGGGGAATCAGATGGCAGAAAGCAGCGGGGAACACTCCTCATGTGAAATTGAGTGGTACACCATCCCAGTTGAGAAGAGGTAGTAGGGATAAGCTCTGGAAAGCTGTAGGCTTGCAGGAAGAGATGGGAGGCAGTACAGTAGACTGGTTACCACTGTGGGCCCCCACATTGGACTGCCAGGGTCTACTTTCCAGAAAGGGGCTTGACTTCTCAAAACCTCAGTTTCCTCATCTGTAAAATGGGGATTATAAAATCAAATCAGAGCTTCCCAGCTCCCAGGTAAGGGATTTTTCTTAGCCTCAAGGCGGCTGGGTAGGGCCTGGGATGGACAGTCCTGGGCTCAGGTTGTCCCTTCCAGCTTGAGCCGTCTAACCTCAGTCACTTAGCCCATGGCCCCTCTACCCCACCCACTGTGTGCTGAACGCATCTCTCTTCTCTGTCCCAGGAAGTGAAAGCTTGGGAACCATTGGGCTAAATGAGGTCATGCAGGCAGAGGGGCCCAGAGAACGGATATTCTGGGTGGAGAGGAATAGCGTGGGGAGCACAGGCACGGGGTGTCCCCAATGTGTCTTTTTATGGTACCTCAGATCCCTGCTATCAGTGTCAGCATGTGGAGTAGGGATGAGAATGAAATTATGGAGTTTTTCACCCAGTAACTGATGACTTAGTAATTAGAGAGATATTAATCTGGTGCTGTGTTACTTGTTGATTTTAATAGAAAGAACAGAACATGGGGGAAGGGGCCTCTATTATTGTTGCTGTTTCTTTTCAAGTGACTGGTGGGAGTAGAGGCCCAGCTGCCTCTCTCCTGATGCCACACTCGCCAGCCCTTCCCAGACTCAGGGAAGACTCTGGGGTTTAATAATGACACTCTTGTCATTGAGTGGCACTTTTACAGGGTGTGAAGCACGTTGCACATGGTGCTCCGTGAGGCTTCTCACCTGCTCTGAGTAAAGGAAGCAGGTCGTGGTTGCCTCCTTTGCAGGTTCAGAGAGGTTAAGTGACTTGCTCAGACCACACAGCTGGTAAAAGGCAACACCAGGATTGCAGGCCAGACTGCCCAACTCCAAGACCTGGGTTCTCTGTGTTAAACCACTCACAAGAATCAGCTTGATGGTGTTATATGTCTACTTTATATCACGTATATTTTGTTGCGACGATTTCCTTAAAAAGTACATTCTGGGCACATTGCTTTTCTGGACAGAAGAGTTGGTGGAATGGTGTCTATAGATGGGACACTAGGGGCTGCTGCTGAAATGGCTCCTTAAAGATACCTCCCCCCAACCTCCACCCTGGGAGATTAAAGGTGTTTTGTCCATTTGTTCATTAACCTCCATTGTTGCTGAAAAAGAGGACTTCCCCTGCGTGGTGCAGGTAGCTGCATTGCCAGTGAGGCTGTGGAAGAAACTTCATGCTGGTGCAGGTGTCACCTGTTCCCAGGAAGGAGCTCTGCGCCCCTTTGCATTGTCACCCCTGCTCTGCCTGCCAGCCCTGACTTGACATGAACTTGCTGTGTGGGGGCTGCCAGGCAGATGTCTTTTCCATCCCATAGGGGCTGCCCCAGGCTTTTCTTTTCTCCCTTTAGGAGTTTCCTTATTTAGGTAAAAACTGCCATTTTCAACCTGTGTGTCCCTCTTCCATCGGGATATGCCCTGAATATGCACCCAAAGACTTCCTCTGCCACCCACTCCTCATTTTGCCTGCCTTCCTGAGCATCCTGTTGACACCACCTCCGCATGGGCTCCCACATCCCACGTCCCACAGCCTGGGCTGCGTCCCGCCGCTGTGACTGCCAGGACTAGATGAGAACACTCATTCAGTCAGTCAGCAAACATTCCTTGAGCACCAAATCTGGACCGGTACCTTTGCAAGGGGCGGGGCTTACGAGACAGATCGGGCCCAGGCCCTGCCCCCAGGAGCTCACAGTTCAGCAGAGGGGGGAAGGGAGAGGGTGCCTGTTCATCGGGGGCACAGAGGAGGCTGGGTTCTGTCCTTCCCAGGAGATGAGAATGGGCACAGCAGCCTGGGGTTCTCCAGGTCGATTTTAGGTGGAGAAAGTGCTCAGATTGGATTCTTACATGTACTAGATGCTCAGTGAGGGTTTGAATTACTGCACTCGTTCTCAAATGTGGTCCTCAAACCAACATGCATCTTCTGGGAACGTGTTAGAAATCCAGACTCTTAGGCTTCACCCCAGACCTCTGGAATCAGAAAATCTGGGACAACTCTGGTATGACAAGCCCTCCAGGTGATTCTGATACTGGCCGAAATGTCAGAGCCGCCACCTCCCCTCCTCCCCTCCCCCAACACACACACACACACACACACACACACACACACACACTCTCTCTCTCTCTCTCTCCATGCTCTACTTATACACTGTCTCCAGAGTGCAGGTACATAACTTATCCATCTTTTAATCCTTATTCATCTTTTAACCCCTGCCTATCCAAACACGCCTCCACACACCCTCATCTCTGGTTCTTCATGCGTGGTTGGGATGCTCCATATTTGTTGGAATGAACTGAATCATTCAGCCACTGGTGCTGCCTTCCTCTCCTGCCTGGTGGAGATGGGGCCAAGGCACTATCAGGAGAAAACGGAAGCAGAACTTCTTAAGCTGCCCTTGGCTCCACTGGTGTGCTTTCTGGCCCAAGGCCATGCACACAGTAGGCTCCAGGGGTATTTCTTGATGAGGTCCAAGTGCCAAGCCATGTCCTCCCCCGAACATTAAGCAGCCAGACAGACTTGACACGCAAGACCTGCTCTGTTCACCGTAGCTGAGGTTAGCACTCTGGCGGGTGAAAGGCCTGCCCGTGAGGACAATGCTGGTTTGGTTTGTGCTAAATTCGTTCCAAAGCAACAGATGGGCAATGATGTCCTTTTGTATTAAAACTCCCCACTGGGACGGTTGGAGGAAGGGCTGTTACTGACACCCTTCTCGGCAATAATTACTTTTCTGGCTGACCATGGCTCTCTGCATAAGTGTCCTCCTCCTCCATTCCCCTGCCTTCCCTCCACTTTTAAATTCCCCCTTCCTCCCTCCCTCCCTCCCTCCCTCCCTCCCTCCCTCCCTTCCTTCCTCTCTCCCTTCCTCTCTCCCTCCCTTTCTTCCTCTCTCCCTTCCTTCCTTTCTTCTTTTTCTACTGCTCTCTTTTTTTTCTTTTTTCAAAACTTGTTCCAGTGTAGAAAAGCCATCTTCTTTCAAATGGCCTAATGGTTGGGATTATAAATGAGTTGGCTCAAAGTATGCCCCCCTTTAAGAGCTGCCACTGAGAGAAAGAATTTAATTCTGATTGTCCAGCTCAATTAAAATTCCACTTACCAATTTCATTTCTTTTTATGGCTGAGTTGAGTTATTTGTAGTGAGGTGGATGGACCTAGAGTCTGTCATACAGAGTGAGGTAAGTCAGAAAGAGAAAAACAAATACCCTATGCTAACACATATATGTGGAATCTAAGAAAAAAAAAAAAACTCATGAAGTACCTAGGGGTAAGATGGGAATAAAGACACAGACCTACTAGGGCATGGACTTGAGGATATGGGGAGGGGGAAGGGTAAGCTGTGACAAAGTGAGAGAGTGGCATGGACATATATACACTACCAAACGTAAAACAGATAGCTAGTGGGAAGCAGCCGCACAGCACAGGGAGACCAGCTCGGTGGTTTGTGACCACCTAGAGGGGTGGGATAGGGTGGGAACATGTGTATATGTATAGCTGATTCACTTTGTTGTAAAGCAGAAACTAACACACCATTGTAAAGCAATTATACTCCAATAAAGATGTTAAAAAATAATAATAATAATAAACAACCAAAAAGAATATTAAAAAAAAAAAATTCCACTTACCCCAGCGTAATTTTCAAAGGGCTGTCCCGCCCAGCGAGCTGGTTCAGGGTTCACAATTAAGGTGTTCCTTGTGGCCTCCCTGGCTCTGCAGGTATGGGGGATGGGGTAGAGGTGAGAGGGTCCCTGCTTTCTTCAGACAGGGGCCTTGTCTGGCAGCAGGGAGCTTCTGGTCTTCATCCAGCCTGCAGAAAGTGAGAAGTCCTGAGGAGGAGGAGGCACCCCATGAACTCCTCCTCTGAGACTCCAGCCCTCTTAGGGATGAACCCCATCTTTGAATTTCAGCTGAGAAAATCATCTATAGGCTACAGTCCAGCATTCTGTTTTTTTCTTGTGTAAATCTTTATTCAGCACTCAGATTGTAAGCCCTCAGAGGGGGTCTGCATGTGGCACGTAGCGCTTAGCACAGCTCACAACCAGGTGTGTGCCGGATTTAGGAGAATCTGTTAGAAAGATGATCATGAAAAGAACATCTCCCATGACTTTACATCACCTCCATATTGGTTTTCTCGTCAGCTCATTTTAAAGGGAATTCTGTTCTGTCTTGATGTTATTGAAGGTTTTTAAAATCAGGTTATAGGTGGTCGGTGTAATGCGTTGCCTGCTGAGGCACAGTAGAACTCATTTCTTAACTCAGGGAGTCCATTAGCAGAAAGGCTGCCAGGTCTCTTTGGATAAAATATTGGCCAGGATGTGTGCTGTTCTCCAGCAAGTCTGGATCTGTAGGATTCCTTCAGTGTATTTTGTGTCAGGTGTCCCTCTCTTACAAGCAGGGGGAGCCCTGACATCCTGCTGCTGGGCCAGGCAGTGTGGAAGCATCAGAGTCTAGGCAAGCTGGTGTTATAAACAAAGCACTTCCTCAGAAATTCCTCGTGGGCCAGACTGCTTGTTTACTCCTCTTTCCTTTTTAAAAATTGAGATATTATTCATATTCAGTGGGTTTTATATATTCACAGAGTTGTGCGACCATCACCACTATTTAATTCCAGAACATTCTCATCACCCCCAAAGAAACCCTGTACCTATAATCAGTGACTCTCCATTCTCCCCTTCCCCCAGCTCTTAGCAACCACTAATCTACTTTTTGACCCTGTGGATTTGCCCTTTCTGGACATTTCATATAAATGGAATCATACAATATGTGGCCTTTGTGTCTGGTTTCTTTAACTTAGCATCATGTTTTCAAGGTTCATCCATGTTGTAGAATATACCAGTACTTCATTTCTTTTTTGTGGCTGAATAATCCTTGTCTGTCCTTTTTATTCCTTTTCGTCAGTCTTCATTACATGGACATTCTTCCCGAACCCTGGAAACCACTGGTCATGTACTTCTGGTGCTGTCTTCACCCCAGCTCTGGTAGAGCTAGGGGCTGGTCTCCCTCTACCCTTTCAGTGTTCCAGTTCTCTTGTTGCCTCTGTTCATAATCCTACCCACCCCCATCCACACCCTTATGTCTTTATTCATCAAATATATGTGAGTATCTGTTAAATACAGGTGAGGTAAGGGACATGAAGATCCATCAGATAGGGTTCTTTTGCTGTAGGAGCTTAGAGTCCATTGGGAAGAGAAGATGTATACAGATGACCAAAATGCAAACAGAATATGGGACATGCCAAGAAAAGGTAAAGAGTGAGGAGTGTCATAAGGGTGCCTGACTGCTAGGCTGGCTTGCCTGGAGCCTCCCAGAGAGCCAGGGCCTCAGTGGGGCCATCAAGACTCAGAGACTTGATTTTATTGAGGCACTCACATATCATCAGGTCCACCGGTCTGATCTGTGTTAACTCATAGAGATCTGGATATAAATAAGGTTGTGGAAGGATTATTTATCATGTGGTCTTGGTGGAAAAATGGACTCAAGCCATAAACCAGTAGCTCACAAGGAAGAAAAGCAAACAGCCAATTGAACACACAATATGCAAAGATATGCAAATAACTTTTTTTTTCACTTATCAAATTGAACAACATGGGAAAAATTGATATTCAGGAGTCAGGGAAGTGGATGCTCTATGTACCGTTCAGTAAAAACTGACACAATCCATTTGGAGGTTAATTTGGCAAAGACACTTAAATTTTCAATGATCCATTTCTATGAATTTATGCCAAGGAAACATTCGGTGTACACAAAGATTTACATAAAATGATATTCTTCATAGCCATACTTATAATAGTGATAAATTATAAACACATTAATGCATAGTAAAAAAGGATTTGTTAAATGATAGCATGATATGTATTAGAATAATCACAGCCATTAAAAACTGCTTTCAACAACTACTTAAAGATATATGAAAAGGCTAGTGGTGTGTTAAGTGTGAAAACGCAGGAATCAAAACTATATATTGCATTATTACAACTTTGAAAATCTGCATTTGTATAATGTGTAAGAAAAAAATTGGTATAAAATTGTCAAAATGTTAAAGCAGTTGGCTCTAGGTAGTGATATTGAATACTTGTAGAAATTTACTTCTTTATACTTTATTCTGTTTTTCTCCAATTTAAAAAAAAGTCACTTTATTGGAGTTATATATGCAGATGGTTTAAAGAGTCAACAGTTCTATAAGATCCTGTTGTGGAGAAACAAAAGATCCCTCTCCACTTTCCTACAGAGAAGTCCTTTTCCACTCCCCCAAGGCAACCACTTTCAGTTCTTAGTTGTTTATGTTGGTAAAAGAAATCCTTTATTGCCTTCATACCATGAATGATGAGGCTTTAGCTGTCTTTTGAATATGTCTTCCACCTCCCATCCACCTATCCCCAGTAGCTATATTGTAATTTCCATTTGATTATTTATCAGTGGTTATATTTTTATCACTGTGGTAGCATAGCTGAGCCATGTAGTGTACTATAATTACTTTTCCCTCTTTGTGCCACTTTTTGTTTCCCTGGAGTTACTAATTATCTTCTTCCCTTCCTTAGTTTTCACCACCTGTCTATTTCATTCTAAACTCACCTTTCCATACATTCCAGCATATCAAGTATTCTGTCAGTTTCTTCTTGGAGACATTTTCATGAGCCTACTGACCTGCTTCAGTTTGAGCTAGTTGCCTCGAGCCTACTGCACAGCTGTCATCCTAGGATTTTCTTTCATCATTATTGGGATTCCCTTTGGCTCTATGTCTTGTAGATAGATAAAATATTATGCCTATTTTTATTTTTCATGTCTTCATAGTTTATTTCCTCATTTTGGTAGAGTATATATTTTATTAGTTTCCTGAGAAAAGATGCATTGTAGGCAAATTTTTTGATACCTGGTATATTTGAAAATGTTTTTATTTCCTTCATACCTGCTTGACGTTTTGAAAATAGATTGGAAATCATTTTTTCTTCAGAACTTTGAAGGCACTGTTCCATCATCTTCCAGCTTCAATTTATGCTGTTAAAAAGTCTGATGCCAATCTGATTCTGGATTCATTTTTAGGAACCTGTTTTTCCTGTCTGGAATTTCACACTCATGGTCTTCAGGGTAGGGTGTAGCTGGCTATTGTGGGCTATTTCATCCTAGGGCCTCGTGTCCTTCAGTTCTGAGAAATTTTCTTGGTTTATTTCTTTGATTTCTTCACTTCCAGTTAATCTCTTCTGTTATACTAGAACTTCCAATATTTAGATATTAGAGGTTTTGGGGTGGTCCTCTAATTGTCTTATATTTGCCTTCTCTGTGTCTTTTTGCTCTATTTTGGGAGAGTTCCTCAATTTTATCATCTACCCCTTCTATTTTTTTTTATGTGATTCTATTTTTAATTTTCAAGAACCTTTTCCTGTTCTTTGGATCTTCCTTTTTTTTTTTTCTTTATCATCTTCTTAGCTTGGTTTGGCTTGCTTTTAGTTTGAATATCTTCTCTAATTTCTCTGAGGGTATTAATGATAGCTTTTTGAAATTTTTGTCTCCCTGCATAATCTCTCGTTTTGATCTCTGCCTTTTGTGGCAGTTCCTCAGGTGTCTACTCATATTTACGAGAGTGGCATTGGAGAATGGGAAACTCTGTGTATACATGGGGCTGGATGACTCTGGCCCTTACTGAAGGTCTGGGTTTCTCAGCCTCAGCACTATTGATATTTTGGGCTGGACAGTTTGTTGTGAGTGCTGTCCTATGAACTGTAGTATGTTTAGCAGCATCCCTATTGTCTTCCCTACCCCAATCATGATGATCAAGAATGTCCCAGACATTGCCAAATGTTCCCCTGGGGCAACGTCAGCCTTTGCTCCTTCTACCCCCATTTGAGAACCACTACTGTAGGGTGATTCATCTGGGTTTTTTCATTGGGGAACCTGGTCCTTCCTCTTGCACTGTTCATATTCCCCAGCAAAGAATCTTCCACTCTACTACCTGAGTGGTTCCTGCTGGGCTGCCACTGTTCTGGGAGGTGAGGGGAGGAAGCAGGGTAAGGATCTCAATTTTCAGTGTACCCTGGCCTTGTGTGTTCAGTATGTTCAACTGGGCCCTGTGTCCTCCCACCCAGGGAACCCTCTGTTCTACCCTTTCCGGGGAATAAGTATCCTCTGCCTTTCATCAGGGCTGGGGAGAGTATTTATCATGATAGAGAACAGATGTGGGTTTTAACTGCTTCATAAGCAGACTGTCAGTCTGCCCTCTTGTTTGTGGCTCCACCTTCAACCCACTTTCAGAACACACTGCTCCAGCTCCCACACCTTTAGGGGGTTCTGTTGTACAGAACCGGGTGCTTCTTAACTTCTCCTCATTGCTGGCCCAGGATCTGGCTCCCAGGGTCTGCTAAATCAGTTCCTACTTGTGCTTTGGTTTTCTAGCTTCTAAAATTGTGTGGCTGTTGTCTCCTTCCCTGTTTGCTTTTCCTGTGGCTTTATGCCTTTTTTTTTTTTTTAATTACTGTACATGTCAGAGGATTTTGGAAAGATCAAAGATAAATTCATGTGTTTAACTGGCTAGCATTTAACTGAATTCTTCTCCAATTTGTTTTAATAGTTATAAAACATAAATATGAAGATAAAAGCTATAGTGATAGATACCTTTTCAGTGCCTGTTATCCAGTGTACCTTTCCTTAGCATAAAGTACCCAGGAAAATGAATTCATTAGAAGCTTTCTTGGGATTCAGGCTTTGGAGCAAAAGGTCTTAGAGGAGATAAGAATTTCATCTGGATCCTGAAACCACATGGTCAACTGCCCCTCCCACACAAGAGCTCGGCTTTCTAGTGTTCAGAATCTGTTTGTCCACCATGTTTAGCGTCTTACCGTTGGGCAAAGCTAGATGGACACAAATATTCTAATTAGGCAATTTCTCCTTTGCTAGACTCTATTTAGAGTCTCTATAGACAGTAACTTTTAAGTCAACATTTTTCAGACAGGCCAAAACATACTCTATTAGGTTACAGCTTCCTTTAGTTACATTTTAATCACCTTGATTAGATTCGGGTGTTTTCAAGAATCTCGGTCATCTCTTAGTAATGACCCATATCGCAGATGACTAATGATGATTATGGTTTCATTTTCATGAATTTAATTCTCAACATGTAGCCATATGTCAAATTATTAAGGTGTCCTACTATAGTTCCCCTATATTTATTAACTACACCTCCAGCTACTGACATTGGGACGCAGGAAGGGGCACTTCCAGCTCTGGGGATGGGGGTGGGGGAGGGTCGGGACTGTTTTCCTAGGTGAGGAGGTGGCATGAGTGTGTGGGTTTGGGGTAGGGACTAGGACATGGGTAGAACAGGTATTCCATGCAGCCTTTTCCAGTCCTCAGGTGGTAGACATACTCACTCCTGTGAATTCCTGTGGCACTTAGCATATGTGTCTCTTGTCATTAATCTCATGCCTGCATCAGAGGCCTTCTCTGGACCTGTTTATCCCATTTAATCATAACAACAACCTCTGAGGTAGGTGATATTATCCACTCCTCCCCCTGCCTTTGTTTTAATGGATGAGAAAACAGGCACACTAAAATTACTAGTATGAGTTATTAAATGCGCAGCCCGTGAGAGCAGCACTGGACCTCAGACCAGGCCCGCAGGCTCCTGATCTGTAAGTCATTTAATTAGTGACTTCCCCTGCTGCCGGGGTCTTACTAGATTTCTTAACTAAGCTAGTGGCTCTCTGAAGGGAGATGTGTGCTGTTTGATTTTCCAGGAAGCAGCAGACTCCCTAAAGGGGTTGATGTGTGGGCTTGGAAAGGACTCAGCTTAGTGGGTTACACCGGGCAGGGCTGAGAGCTGGAACCTCACAGGTTCCCGTGCAGCTTGACCGGGCTCTATGGTCCATACCTGCTACAGTTGAAAACTGCCTCCACCTCCACCCTGACCCACCCAACTGCTCCAGCCACAGTCTCGCCGTCACTTCACCGTCGGCCCTGGCCTCAGCTGCTGCCCTCCACCCCAGATGGGGGGATGACAGCTGCTGTCCCAACACTGCCTCCAAGGGTTTTATGAGGATACGCAGAAGAGAATGGACGTTCGAAACCCCTGGAATGACCGGGGTTTTTCTTGCAAAGCTTTGTTGTTTCCTTGTCTGCCCATAGTGTTGCTTCTTTTTGATTTTGTTTCACGGGCTCTCGGTTTGTTTTGGTCAATGTCACATCTTCCTAGCCAGGTTCTCTGTGGTGGGAAGTCCAGCTCCTGGATTGGCTGAGCTTCTGGGAGCACGAGGATGCTCGTACAAACGTGGGTCCAGTGAACCTTTCACAGGCAGCAGCTGAAAACTGCCCGTGCTGTGTGCAGCACTGGGCAGAGAGGGCCTGGCGGCAAGGGCTGGGTGGCCACATCAAAGTCCACATGCATCATGATTCTTTTTCAGTTCTCAGGTCTCGTTAACCATTGTTTTAAAAAAAATACATTTGGGGTATATTAGTTTAGCTATCTTCAGTTGTTTTAATAAAATTCCTGACTTCAGTTCTTGCCTGCCATGTAAACATATGCACTTAGTAAGCAGCCACATTTCTCAGTGTGTTTTTCACAAAGTCGCTTTTACGCTTAATCCTCCTTTTCCACCGATTTATTCCTCTGTGCCAAATCTGCCGAAACTGAAGAGCTAAGGAACACTACTGGGCGTGGTGATGAGCTCGCAGCCACCGCACAGGCTCCATGCTAGCTCATTTTTTTTTTTTTAACTTTTTTTTTTTTTTTTTTTGCGGTACGCGGGCCTCTCACTGCTGTGGCCTCTCCCGTTGCGGAGCACAGGCTCTGGACGCGCAGGCTCAGCGGCCATGGCCCACGGGCCCAGCCGCTCGGCGGCATGTGGGATCCTCCCGGACCGAGGCACGAACCCGTGTCCCCTGCATCGGCAGGTGGACTCAACCACTGCGCCACCAGGGAAGCCCATGCTAGCTCATTTAATCTTCCAACAGTTTAGTCCATTTTATAGATGAAGGAAACGGAAACGGTAAGTAACTTGCCTTAGCAGTAAAACTATGATTCAAAGATTTAAAAGGTCTGTGTCTAAAACCTATGACCTACTGCTTGCTTAGAACAAAGGGGCCAGGAGGGTCCTAAACTAGTTGATAGGAGAACTGCCTTCCTGCCTCATTTCTGCCCAACTGTCCTGTAACTTTGGACAAGTTGGACGAGTTTCTCTGAGCCTCAGTTTCCTCATCAGTAAAGTGGGAGCCGCCCTATCTCATAGGCTGATGGTGAGGGTTTGGTGGGATAGTAGGGCTAGTGTGAAAGCAGGAGCAAGGCGCTCTGTGCTGTGAAGCAAAATAAGGCTAGAGTAACGTAATGCGGTGACTCGTTAATAAGCCTGGAAAAGAGCTCTGCTGGGAGCCTCCTGTAGCACAAGAATGCCAGAGCTGGAGGGGAGAAGATGAAGTGGGTGATGCAGAAGAGGCAGAGTAGAGGTTATGAGACATGCCCGAAGGAGGGTAAGCTGTGCTCCACAACGTGGAAGTGTGTCACGGTGATGAATGCAGGTCCTGAGGAGTGGATGGCTTGGGTATTTCTGCCAGGGACTCCCTGCAGGGAAAGGGTATTTCTGCCACGTGCAAGCACCTCTCTGAATTTCAAAGAAATCTGTGTGTGTGTGTTTGTGCACGCATGTGTGTGGGCCCCTGAGGACCCAACTTTGCATACTTGTGGACCTATGTGTATTTTCCTTAAATTAAGGTGAAATTCACACAACATAAAATTAATCATTTATAAGTGTACAATTCAGTGGCATTTACTACCTTCACAATGTTGCATAACCTCCACCTCTGTCGAGTTCCAGAACATTTTCATCACCCCAGCAGAAATTGTGTGTACTTTCTAAAGGGTCTGTTCTGTGAAAATGTATTTGTGAACCAACCGCATTAGGTCATCCTGATTTTGCCTACCTGCCCAGAAGCCTCCCTCCCTTGTCTGCCTGTCCCGTGTCTTTGGCCAAGGAGTGTGGTCCAAGACCTCAGATTCCAAAAGGCTTTGCTAGTCATCGTTAACTCCTCCCTGCAGTGTGTCTGTCTCTGGCGGGCATGGAGGAAGCCAGCATTTCAGGCTTAATCAGAGGGTAGTTCCTGAGGCTTCTCTCACCGCTTGACTGCCTGTTCTTAGTGTATTAGAAGTCTGTGTTTAAGGGTGTCTGCCAGTGAGAGACTTCAGTCGTCGTAAGCCTCTTCCTCAGCCTCAGAGGCAAAGAAGGTAGGTGTTAGTCCACCGTGGAGAAATGGTGTTTCCTCTGCATTTGGCCCATGTGTAACTCCTAGTTCTATGTTGGTGCCCTCGCTGCATGGGAAGCCCAGGTGACCTGAATCCACAGTGCCCAAGGGTCCTCTGTAGCTCAAGCATTAAAAGGGTAAGAGGGCTGTTCCCCTGGAAGTGTCAGGCCTGGTGCTTATATATGCCTGCCTCCAAATAGCTGGCCCTGGGCAGCATCCACTCCCCTGTGATACGGGGACCACAGCACCGGCCAGTGTAGTGGGGATCCCTGAATAGTCTCCATGAGCTGCAGAGATAGGGCCAGTGAGTAGCAAATCCTTCCATACTGAGTGAGGGGTGGAGGGAGAGAGAGGGAGACAGAGAGGAGGAGCAGCAGAGGAGAAGCGTTGAGGAAAGAGCTCCCTTCAGTAATCTAGGGGCTACTTCATGCTGATTCCACTACTTAGGTCTTGTGCTCACCCAGGAACCAGTATCAGGCACACCTCAGAGATGCTGCGAGTTCAGACCATGCAATAAAGTGAATATCGCAATAAAGTGAGCATAAGAATTTTTTGCTTTCGTAGTGCATGTGAAAGTTATGTTTATATAGTAGTCTATTAAGTGTGCAAAAGCATTATGTCTAAAGAAAAAGTGCATACCTTAATTAAAACCTATTGCTTAAAAATGCTAACCATCACCTGAGCCTTCAGTGAGTTCATAGTAGTAACGTCAAAGATCACTGATCAGGGACTTCCCTGGCAGTCCAGTGGTTAAGACTTCACCTTCCAATGCAGCAGGTGTGGGTTCAATCCCTGGTGGGGGAGCTAGGATCCCACATGCCTCACAGCCAAAAAAACAAAACAGGAAACAGAAACAGTATTGTAACAAATTCAATAAAGACTTTAAAAATGGTCCACATCAAAAAAAAAATCTTTAAAAAAAAAGATCACTGATCATAGATCACCATAACACATATAATAATGATTTTTTTAAAAGGCCTGAAATATTGCGAGAACTACCAAAGTGTGACACGTAGACATGAGGTGAGCAAATGCTGTTGGAAAAATGGCACCGATAGACTTGCTCGCTGCAGGGTTGCGACATACCTTCAATTTGTAAAAAATGCAGTATCTGCAAAGTGCAATAAACTGAAGCACAATAAAATGAGGTATGTCTGTGCTTTGGCCAGGGGGCAGAGAATGAGCCCCTTGGATAATCCAGGGACCACTTCATTCTCATTGGACTACTTGGATCATGTGCCCACCTAGGAACCAGTGACTTTGGCCAGGGGGTAGGGAATGAAACTCCATGATTGGCTTAAATCCAACCAGGAATTCTTTAAGCTAAATATGAGGTCAGGGTTCCCAGGGGCATGTGTCTGGATAGAGGAGTGGTGGGTCTTGAACTAAATCAGTTTTGGAAAGAAAGAACAAATAGGAGAAGGATGCCGGGTAGACATTCAGTGATATCCTCCATCTTAGGTAAAACAAATGTCAAGACAATGGGAAAAAACGTGGTGGTGAAAAACAGTAGCAGGAACTAAAATGCTGGAAGAATTGCTCAGTCTGAGGCTCTGCTCCTTAGAGCTCACCTTATTATTCAGGAAGGTGGGTTGGACAGAGAAAGGGCCCTGATCTTAGGAGGCAGTTGGAATCTTGGCTGAAAGTGGTAACTGCAACCTGAGAAATTCACCTGTTAGTGGAGGATTCAGACGCTTTATCCACCATCTCCAGCTTTGCAGCCGGTAAAGGAGGTGCAGGCCACCATGATCTGGCTGCAGTTTGCCCTTCTGACTTCATCTCCCACACGCTACCCTCATTCACTGAGCAAGAATTTAATCAGCAGCTACTATAAACCAGACTTTGAAGAGTAGTCCTCTGCCCTCACGGAGTCCTGTGGAGGATACAGATAAGAAAAGAGGCAGTTGTATTACAGTGTAAGAAATGGGAAGACAGGAGAAGGTGTTACAGAGGGACCTTGATCTGAATTGGGGGTTTGGAGGTTTGTTGGACCAAGAGATTTTTAGACCAAAGCTTGAAAGATGAGTAGGAGCTGCCCAGGTGAGGAGTGTGGAGAGGGAAGAACAGACTGGCTGGGCAAGTGGTTGACTTACTTTGTGTTTGGGGTTGATGCTGA
The DNA here is from genome assembly GCF_002837175.3 of Physeter macrocephalus. Lineage (NCBI taxonomy): Eukaryota > Metazoa > Chordata > Mammalia > Artiodactyla > Physeteridae > Physeter > Physeter macrocephalus. Next base: position 62,822,488 of record NC_041225.1, read on the forward strand.
GGACTCCCAGGGTTATGGTTTGATCCTGATGGAGTGGTGATGTCTTTTCATGAGATGGTGAACTCAACAGGACTTGCAGATTTGAGGGGGAAGAAATGACTTTAGTTTAGAAATGTCAAATTTGAGATACTTCTGGTTCAGTCAAAATGAGGCATCTAGAGCTGGGTCTGGAACTCAGAGGCAGAGAGCTCCTCCAGATATTCGTTTCCCACTGTCTACTCAACATCTCGAGCTTAACATGCCCAAAATTGTCCTCTTGAGTTTTCTCCCTAATGTGCTTCTCCACCTTCAGTCTTCCTCAATCCCTGTAAAAGACATTATCCATCCAGCTGCACAAGCTGAACCCTGGATTATTCCAGAAGGCTCCCTGGAGGCATCTGTCAGGGCTTTTCTGCCTTGGGCCTTTTGCCCCTAGTGTCCTATATCTGGCTTCTCAAAGCATCCTTCACATCTTAGGTTAGACGTCGCTCCCTCCGAGGGGTCTTTCCAGACCACCCAGACTGAAGCTGGTCGTCCTGGTTATTCTCTCTCTTCCTGGCTGTTTTCCTTCACAGCACCTATCCCAGTGCGCATTTATAATCATTTTTGTCCCAATTTGTTAAATACCTGACTCAGTGCCTCTAGTATATTAGATCCATCCCCCCTTTGATAACAATTTTTATAACATGTTTCTCCTATACTTATCTTCAAATGAAGTCTATAGCTGATATAACCTTTCTGTATATATAATTTTAAATCAGTATAACATCCTGGCAGTAATAGGAAGGAAAAATAAAAGGAAAGTAATTCATATTAAAAATATTTATTTCAGTATTAAATTCCTAAGTTCCCAGGGCTGAGTACTCAGAAATCATAATGAAGTAGTCAGGTGAACAGCCATGAACGCAGTAGGTCTAAAAGTTGACTAACGGGTTTGTGTTTTAGTGACAGTTAGAGTACTAAGAGCAATGTTGCCAGTGGTGTGCAATTTTCTGCAGTGGTAAGCAACTCCTGTAATGTTTGAACAACATCAAGTAAATCTACCTTTCTACTAATATGCAACAGAGAGAGATCCTAGGTTCAGGTCATTATGAAAGGGTTTTTCATAGTCATTCAGTGCCTAGAGGTATACTCATCAATCATGCAGGACCCAGGACTGTTTTTCACTACACAGGTCAGGTAGCACCCTGGCTCCCACCCCTAAATGCTGGTAGAGTTCCCCCATTCGTGTTGACAATCAAAAATACCTCCCGCATTTCCATGGTGTCCCCTGGACCTAGAGTAGTCCTGCCCTAGTGGGGAGGCACTTGCCTCTCCTCTGTTGGACCGTGAATTCCACGAGGGCAGGGTCCACGTCTGTTTCTCACGGGAGTGCACAGTGGGCAGCACCTAGTGGGCATATATTTGTTGAAATAAAAGAATGCATGACTATTCCATCAACATGAAATTTGTACCAAAAAAAGTTCGGAAAGGAGTACACGGCACAGAAGTGTGACCTGACATTGACCTTCCTTCTGCATGCCTTAGGCCAGCTGACCTCTGTTTTAGTGAAAGAGACTTGCAATTATAGCTCCAGACGATGTAGAATTGCAGCTCTCAAATCCTTTACAACGAAGGAAGTCATCTCACCATGCACAAAAGAAATTGCACTGGCTCTGAAGTTGTGGTTTGTCTTTTTTTGGAAAGTCAGGCTTGTCTGTTGAAGAGCTCAAAACACTTGACCAGCTCTCTCATTTATCTTAACATGTGTATGCTATATTTAGTCTCCCCTCACAGATGGGGAAATGAAGCTTGCCGAAGGGCCATATTTAGTTGAGTCTTGATCCTCTGCCTTGGGGGGTCAGCTTAGATAAAACAGTATCCTAAAACTCAATTTTTATGCAGTAGTTTAAACCTCCACCCACGTTAAATCTGTTACTAGGGCTGCTCACAAGGGTAAAAAGTGTTAGTTTGAGCGTTTTTAACCATGTGACGTGTGGCAATCTAGTTCAGTCCTCTCCTTTTAGAGATGAGGAAGTGCAGGTTCACGAGACGCGGTTAGATAATGGCAGAATCAGTTCTCCAGCTGGTCGTCTTTCTGCTACCGCCCATTTAAACTTTTCTCTCTCTCTTTTTTTTTTCTCCAGCTAACCTAAACAGGAGTTATAATAAGTCAGGCAGACAAAAGGAAGATAATAATGGAAAAGAAGCCAAAGATCTGGTCCACTAGCTGCTAAATAATTAATAAATTAACTGGGAGACGGACTTATTCTAATCAAAATATATGAAGATGACAGTTGCTTAAAGTTAGAAGCTGAACCTTCAGTTTCAAGAATTCTTTTACCAAGAGTTAATCAGGCTCATGATAAGTAAATAGCATCTCACAACTGAACAGAGATTTTTAAGAAAGGAAAGGAAGGAAGGAAGGAAAGAAAAAAGGAAGGAAAAAAAATAAAATGTTTTTAAAGTTTTTGAAAAACAGTGACCTCTTAGGAATTTCTAGCACTTAAAAAAAATTCTCCTCCCCAAATTTTCTTTAGTCCACCTGTAGCAGGAGAGTGGTAGGTAAATTCAATACACTCATCATCGATGCATTTTGAACCAAACTTACCAAAATATTCCACAATAGAACTCAACCCAGCTTCCTTGAAAAAGTTATTTTTAAGGGGGTGAAAGGTGATATTTCACAAAGTTAAATACAAAATGAACTTGAAAGTGACAAAAGGACAACACAATAAAGGTTTCATAGACTACTGTTACCAAGAATTATTGAAGAAATGTTGATAATTTATAAGATTTCTGACAAAACACTTCATCTTCAGAAGCTAGCTTCAGTCCATGTGTCCTCTTGGCTTTACTATAGCACCTTTTAGAGGTTAGAGTGATTCAAGAGCCATGCCTGGTACCTATTTTAGGCTTCTCACCAGAAACAGATGTTTCAGATGGAGATTACTACTTCATTTGCCACAAGCCACCAGTTGTCAGGGACATTCTTACTTAGTTGCCTTACATTTTACGTATCTGAAAGTAGTCAGAAGCTGTTTTAGACTTTAGAAGTCTGGGGCTTGTCTGTTAAAGAATTATTCAATTGTGGTCCCACTTTTTCTAGGTTGTTACAGAGGAAAAATTCTTACAGGTTTTGATAATGACTGTTTTCTGAATCAAAGTAACGTCCTGGATTATTCAGAGGCATAATATATATTCTTATAGCACTTATCGTCTTCAAAGCACTTGTCGTTGATAATCTCCCATTTTACAGACTGATAAAGGCTCTAAGAAGTAAGTGACTTGACCAAGGCCACATGCTAGTAGGTCATATATGTTCCAATCCTCTCCGTTCTGTAAGGCCCAACCCAAATGCCACCTCTTCTAAAAGTCTTTTTTTAGAGTCCCCTAATTACTACCCTTGGTTTTTACCACATTCTGGCTTGTGATACAATGTCTGCATACATTTGTCTCCCTTGCTGTGAACTCCCTAAGAGCAGAAACCTTTATAAATGTTTTTGTCTCTTCCAACTTATCAATTCTTCCTCCTCAGTGCCAACTTTAAGCATGTTCTCTCATCAGCACCGCAGTTTCTTCTTCTGTTCTAGGCTGTGGCTTTGAGGTCTACAAAGTTCTAGTGAGGTGCACGGGCACACCATGGGTACTATTGCTCATTCGTGTTCGTTGCCATATTTTTAACATACAGGTATCTTATGAGAGCTTTGCAAATGTTTAAATTGTTTTACAAGTCAGAAAGGATCTAAATCTTGGCCTTCCTTCATTTCCCTGATGGTTGCACATTCTGGGCACATAGTAGTGATACCAACCAGGGTTCTTGGCCTTCCCCAATCAATAGAAATTGACTAGAGGCCAGACAAGAGATTCAGGCAAGGCTTTATTGGGGCCCCTGCAGCAGGGGGGAGCGAGGGAGAACAAACAACAGGTTTCCTTGCTTGCTCACTGGCTGAGCAGGGGTGAGCTTGTTCCTTACATGGGATGAGGGTAGGGGTGTGTCCAGGGGTTGGGCTGGAGGGGCGGCTTAGGTGGTGGTGTGTGCAGGGGGCATGCACAGTACCCTGCTTTTCCTCCTGACACCCTGTTCTTGCTCCAGGCTCTTCAAAAGTGGCAGTTGGGTTTTTTGGTCTCTTTGAATTGATCTCTTTTGGGTCCAGAATTTGCCCCAACTGCGCATGCACACAGTTATTTTTAGTCTCATATAGTTTCTTTGTATCTTGTTGCTCCAGGAGAGGTTTATTCAGGCGCAAGCATTGCAGCACTGTAGCAAAGGTTCCCAGGTCCCAACCTGTCTCAGTAGGTGCTTATTAATGTTTCTTTGATTAAGCATTTATATATTCACCTGCTCCAATTGACACTCTCCCATTGTTGTATCTGTCTTTTTCTACGTACATGTCTTGAATTCCCAACTAAACTATAAGCTCCAAAGGGGACGAGGGGACGATTATTTCTTTTATTTGTGTGTACGTGTCCTTAGAACATCTTCCATGCAGTATGATCTCAAAACATCTTTGCTAATTGATTTTCAGTGACCAGTTGTGTGATAGAATACCACAAAAAGCATGGCAAAGCCTATACCACCCAACGTGAGTGATTTTGCTTAAAGTACATATTTTGGATAAGTATTTTAAATAGGTGTACACATTCTAAAAACATGTATTTTATTTTATTTTTTTTAAACATTTTTATTGGAGTATAATTGCTTTACAGTGGTGTGTTAGTTTCTGCTTTACAACAAAGTGAATCAGTTATATATATACATATATCCCCATATCTCTTCCCTCTTGCGTCTCCCTCCCTCCCACCCTCCCTATCCCACCCTTCTAGCTGGTCACAAAGCACCGAGCTGTGCTATGTGATCTCCCTGTGCTATGCAACTGCTTCCCGCTAGCTATCTATTTTACATTTGGTAGTATATATATATGTCCATATATACACTACCACTCTCTCACTTTGTCCCAGCTTACCCTTCGCCCTCCCCATGTCCTCAAGTCCATTCTCTAGTAGGTCTGCGTCTCTGCGTCTTTATTCCCGTCTTGCCCTTAGGTTCTTCACGACCTTTTTTTTTTTTTCTTTTTTAGATTCCATACGTATGTGTTAGCATACGGTATTTGTTTTTTTCTTTCTGACTTACTTCGCTCTGTATGACAGACTCTAGGTCCATCCACCTCAATACAAATAACTCAATTTCGTTTCTTTTTATGGCTGAGTAATATTCCATTGTATATATGTGTCACATCTTTATCCCTTCATCTGTCTATGGACACTTAGCTTGCTTCCATGTCCTGGCTATTGTAAATAGAGCTGCAATGAACATTGTGGTACAAAAACATGTATTTTATAAATTTTATTTATTTATTTATTTTTGGCTGTGTTGGGTCTTCGTTTCTGTGCGAGGGCTTTCTCTAGTTGTGGCGAGCGGGAGCCACTCTTCATCGCGGTGTGCGGGCCTCTCACTATCGCGCCTCTCTTGTTGCGGAGCACAGGCTCCAGACGCGCAGGCTCAGTAATTGTGGCTCACGGGCCCAGTTGCTCCGTGGCATGTGGGATCTTCCCAGACCAGGGCTGGAACCCATGTCCCCTGCATTGGCAGGCGGATACTCAACCACCGCGCCAGCAGGGAAGCCCAACATGTATTTTAAACAGAAGTCACTAAAGTGGGAGGGAGCAGCCAGGTCCACGCCAAGGGAACAAAGGTGGTACAGAAATGGGCACCTTCTGGGCTGCTGACTGAGCTGGGCATAAAAAGGGGTCTCCTGACTGATGGCCATTTGCTACAGTTCTCTGCTGCATCCGAAGGTGTTTTGTTTCCTCTCAGAGCACATTTCGTTGGTCTCTTATTGTCTGTGGACTCTTGTCAGATTGTCAGCATGTGATATTGTTGAAGGGCGAAGCTTGTCATCCTCACAGATCAGGCACTCTTGTTGAGAACGGAGTGCCTAATCACTAAGCTACCAGAATACACTGTAAAAAAATGGATCCCACTGGTACTTAGCCAATTGCTAAGAAGCTAAAGATTTTACTGAGCGGTTCAACAATGCTGTTGACCAAATTCACCATTGTTTTTTATGGTTTTGATGTAAGACAGTTGTCTTTAATACACTGAGAACATTTCAGTTACCAGGCTGAAATGTTTAAATATCTACCTTTAAAAAAATTGTTTTGGACTAAAATGTAATTGATTTCTTAATTAGGAGGACACTAGAGAATTGGCTTTGAGGAATTCTTTTAAAAGGAAGGGCATTTCCGCATTTAACTTTCTTTGTGTTGTCAAATTTTAAATATATAGCTGGGGAGGAAAGAATTGCATGCCTCAATTTATTTATCCCCAAATCTAAATTTCACATTAAGTTCACTCAAGATATTGCACAGTAGATATAAACAGTTGTATATGATGCAGGGTGCAGTATGCACAGGGGATCGTTTATTTTTTTAATTTGCTATCTATTATTAGACTTCTAATTACTCAGGCTGGATGGAAGCAGGAAGGTCTCATTCTGATAATCACTGCCAGTTATTTAGCTGGAGATTACAGGCAGGAGTTCATTTTAGATGGTTCAGATTATTAGACTTCTAATTACTCAGGCTGGATGGAAGCAGGAAGGTCTCATTCTGATAATCACTGCCAGTTATTTAGCTGGAGATTACAGGCAGGAGTTCATTTTAGATGGTTCAGACTTAAGAAGTAACATTTCTTTCCAAGGAGTTCTAAACACACTTGTCTTTTTTTTTTTTTAACCCCAATTCTTCACATTTTAACTATTCCAACAAAAATCTACAGTTTAACAAATCTAGAAATGATTAGTCTAGTTCCCTTCCTTTGTGCCCACATGTCTCTCGAGGAAAATCAGTATGCACTGTGGTTATGAAAGGAATCTGTACGGTAGACTTATGTTCTATAGAATGTTTGAATAGTAAGCATTTCTAGAGAACTTTGCATTCACTTGCTTTTTATTTCTTGTAATACCCTCCCAGAGAAAGAGTGCCCTTTCTATTTCCCTGATGGATAAAATTTTCATTAAAAAAATCTAATTTGATTTTCTTAAAAAATGTGTAATTCTTTTTTTTATTACATTTTAAATAGTCTTAAGGCTCTCGAATCCCCCAAATGACTAATTAGTACAGTAATAATATATCATTCTCTTTTATTAATCTGAAAATTATACTGTCCTCAAGAGACCTCAGTTTGATTTGTGTGTTTTGATGACAGAGTAGGAAATTTTATTTCTCACTAAAGGAGTTTCTTCCCTGTGGTTGGAGAGAGAACGATGCAGAGCCAGGGCTGATGTGCCACTGACGGGACCCTGCGTGGATTGGCAGAGAATAGGAGAACCAGTTTCCCGTGGGATGAAGAATTTACGTTAAAGAGTTGAAAGAGTTCTTTTATGTGCTTGGCACTCTGCTGAGTGCTTTAGTTGCAATATCTCATTTATTCCTCATAATCCTATGAGATAGTATCCTCATTTCTAATTCTGTGAAAACTGGATCTCGAAATATGGATGAGGAGAGATTTGTAGCAAGAGCCCCCCATTCCCTGACCGTGCCATGTGCAGGTTTGCTCAGGAACAAACTGCTAGGTAGTTGCCAGGTAGATTGCTAAGATCAAATACTGTCCCTTTAATTCTTCTTCTCGACATGCAGTTTGAAATAGGCAGTAGAGTACAAGAAGTATACTTAATTCACCAAATTGTACTATTTAACACTCAAACTGATTTTTAAAACATGTTATACTTTTGATAATAGTCCTCTTGTAACTGACTGGGGTGCCAGCATGTTTCATACCCATTTTGCGTGATCTCTTCATTAATCATTTCTTAACACCAGAGCACTGCTTTATTCGAAACCAGTTAGAGGCCTCCACTTTTTCTTTTTTTTTTTTTTTTTTTTTTTTGCGGTACGCGGACCTCTCAGTGTTGCGGCCTCTCCCGTTGCGGAGCACAGGCTCCGGACGCGCAGGCTCAGCGGCCACGGCTCACGGGCCCAGCCTCTCTGCGGCATGCGGGATCTTCCCGGACCAGGGCACAAACCCGTGTCCCCTGCATCGGCAGGCAGACTCTCAACCACTGCTCCACCAGGGAAGCCCGAGGCCTCCACTTTTAAAAATAAATGCTAAAGAAGATTGGGGATGGCATTTCCCGTCTTGTCCTGAGCCAACACTTGAGAAATCTTTCAATGCCCTTGGCTCCAAACTGCAGGTGTGCCCTTCAAAAGCATCGCAGAAAAACAGGAGGGTTAACTCCAAAGTCAAGAGTTTGGGATAATGATATGAGTTTGAGTGTAACACTGTAGTAAGAAAAATGTCAGAAGATGACATGAAAGGAAAATTGTCCCATGAGAGAAATACTACCTGAAACTCTGAGTGGAAGATGTTTTTAATATGCCTTTAATTCCACATTCATGCAGTTCTAGTAGTGAAGCAGGTCATTTAAGAGGGGTGGTGGCTTAGGCCAAAAATAAAGTTTCCTTGAAACCAGATGAGAGGCTAGCCCTGACAAAAATGGAATCCTGACTCTTCACTCACAAAAATGTAAGCAAGTAGAATTTTGTGTCATAGGAAATAATCTAAATGAAACAGGATCTTCACTGTCTTTTGTGATGGAGAGATGCTAAAACAGCCATCGATAGTACAGCCCTTCTATAAAATGTGAAGCAGCAGTTTAAATATGGAAGTCATATTTTATAATAACCTATAAGGGAAAAGAATCTGAAAAAGAATAGATATCGTGTGTGTGTGCATATACATATATATATGCACACACACATACATATATATATATATAAAACTGAATCACTTTGCTGTATACCTGAAACTAACACAACATTGTAAATCAACTATACTTCAATAAAAAAATAAAATAATACAGCAGTCTAATGTATTCAGGTCTGGAACCATGTCCAAGACATACTGAAAGGTGCAGAACAACATGGGTTGCACGGTTTTCGTCTGTGTACAGATGTTTAAATATGTACAGTTGTAGGCATATAACGCACAGAAAATAACTGGAAAGATGCATATGAAAAATCTACATTTCAGGAAAGGAATGGAAATTGGAGAGGAAGGGGGATTTTGTGGATTTACTCAGTATGTTTCTATCCTTAAATTTTCACACAAACATGCATATGCACACACACACACACTCACAAAATTAAGAAAACTGTATAAACAGGGAAAGCAAAGATTTAAGGCCTCAGTGAAGATGTATAGTGGTTAAGGCATAGGTTCTGAAGTGAAACTGCCAGGGTTTGAATCCCATCTCCTTTACTTGCTATATACTTCCTTACACAAGTTATTTAATTTCTGTTGTCTCAGTTTACTCAAATGCAACATAGAGATAATGGTTCTTATGTAGTTGTTACAAGGATTAAATAATACATGAGAGAGCATATGGATCATATGTTTAATAACATAGTGAACATTCAGTATGTAATATTATTAGAAATGACTATACTTAAACATCTAGCTACAATCAATTCTGTGTGCAAACTTTTCAGTTAAAAATGCTTCCAGTGACAACTCTCGTCATCACAATGTATCTTCTCAGAGTTTCATCGTAGACGTTAATGATATTGTCATATTTTACCCCAGTGGTGTTCAGAGCTTCCAAAGGAAGAATAGCAAAGACAAATGGAATTATGTTGTTTTTTGTAGTATGTCATACATTCCATTTGTGAAATAGTCCTGACTTTGCTTCTTTGACCATCTAATCTAATGTACATATTTGTTAGTAAACTCTAGAAATGGAAATAATGAGGTTTTTCTTTCTCCCTTAGGAAGACTATGATCGTCTGAGGCCTTTATCTTATCCAATGACTGATGTCTTCCTTATATGCTTCTCTGTGGTAAATCCAGCCTCATTTCAAAATGTGAAAGAGGAGTGGGTACCAGAACTTAAGGAATACGCACCAAATGTACCCTTTTTATTAATAGGAACTCAGGTATGTCTGCTTTGATTTTACCCATTTAAGAATAACCTCTGTGAAGGGGCTTCCCTGGTGGCGCAGTGGTTGAGAGTCCGCCTGCCGATGCAGGGAGACGCGGGTTCGTGCCCCGGTCCGGGAAGATCCCACATGCCGCGGAGC
>NC_041225.1:62832559-62846960 GCF_002837175.3 Physeter macrocephalus
AGCCTGTGCTCCGCAACGGGAGGGGCCACAGCGGTGAGAGGCCCGCGTACTGCAAAAAAAAAAAAAAAAAAAAAAAAAAGAATAATCTCTGTGGCCTGCCTTGTGGTGTTGCTCTCAGACAAATGGCCCTAAGGTTTAGCAAATGAGATAATATATGTTTAATCTCAGTTGTTAGTTATAATAAATTCTGTCACATTTTTGGAAAAAGTAGTGTCAAAGAAAGCAATTACTATATTAGTTGGTTTTAAAGATTAGGTTCTTTTGTAATCTTTTTTTGATACATGGGGTTAAATGGGACTACATGTTTTATCTTTAAAGACTGATAATATTATGGGACCTTATTAACCTTTCTTAACTAGATTGATCTCCGAGATGACCCCAAAACTTTAGCAAGACTGAATGATATGAAGGAAAAACCTATATGTGTGGAACAAGGACAGAAACTAGCAAAAGAGGTAATGCAACCTTTACAGAATTTAAAAATCAATGTAAATGAAGCTAAGGTAATAATAGAAGCTAATATTTACTGTGCTTTACTGTATGCCAGGCACTGTGCTGAGTGTTTTACATGCATTAGATCATTTAATCCTTGCCTGGACTCAGTGAGGTTGGTCTACTAGTGCCTCTGTTTTATGGAGGAGAAAACAGAGGCATAGCCTTGTCAGGTAACTTGTAAGGTCCCGCAGGTAGTAAGTGGCAGAGCTGAGCTTCAGTAAAGGCCCCACTCTGGCCTTTACACCTGTGCTACACTGCCAACAATATTTTCCTAGTAAGTCATGTGTACAAAGAGGCGTCACAAATAGGGGCTGCTTAATCAGGCCCTGTCTTCAGTGAAGACTCATGGAGTAGGCAATGGAGTGGAATAGGAGGACAATTTAAGTCTGCAGTTAAAAACAAAAAATTATGGCTAGGTTGGAGAAGAAATGTGTTGTTGAATTCTCTTTCACAAGATAATTTTTATGAAAGGTGGAAAATATTATCATTTAAAAAATATAACTGTGACACACAAAATACCTTTTAACTTTTATTATTCCTCTCCCCAGAGCGAGAGGCTTACTTTTTTCTCCATTTGCCCCTAACATGATTGGATTCTATTTTTTAGATGTTATGACTTTAATAGGACTTTTGTGGAAATGGAATATAGTAAGATGTTTTTTAAAATACTATCAGGAGGCAGAAGAAAGCAAGAAAACTTTTTGGAGAACAGTTTTTCCTAAAGCAAAAGATAAATAGCTTTACTAACAAGTTACTAACAAGGAATTTCACATATTAAATTCTGTCATCTTAGGAGAGAAGGAATTTCTAAATTTCATAAAGGTAAAAGTCATAAATGAAAATATTGATGATTTAACTACGTAAAAATTTAATATGACATCAAACGCCAGAAATAAAATTAAAAGTCATATAACAAACTTGACATTTATGGCAGAAAAATGGGTTAATATCCTTAGTGGACATGAACCCCTTGCATATGGATTAATCAGAAAAAGACATATGCATACCCCAATAGGAAAAGGGACTCAGAACATCAATGGGAGATTCTCCAAAAAATGCAGATTGCCATTGAAGACAAAAAATATGTTCATATTCCTTAGTAGTCAAGTGTAAGTTCAGTTTCCATCTATAAAACTGGCACACAAAAGAAGAGACATTAATTAGAATACCCACTGTTCCAGGTGTAAGCAAATGGGTACTCTTGTTCTGTTGGTCTTTGAGTAAAAGCTTCAACAACATGCAAAAGCCTTAAAGTCGTGTACACTTTTGATCAAGCAATTTCATAGGGAGGAGTTTATCCTAAGAATATTATACGGGGTGTGCTTAAAGAGATAGCCATAAAGTTCCTGCATTGTTTATAATGGCAAAAAAAACCACCCTGCATCTATTAAAAATTTATACTAATTTTCTTACTGAGATATTCATGTTTATTATGTAGTTTAAGGGAAAAAAAATTGGTTGCAAACCACCATTTCTAGACCTGTCAGCAGCATTTGGCACAGTTGGTCCCTTCTTGAAACACATTCACTTGGCTTCCTTGAACGCCCTCTCTTGGGCTTTCTCCCCGCTCGTTGGCCTCTCCTCCATCTCCTCACCTCCCCATCTCTGAATGTTGAGGGTCCAGGGATCAGCACTCAGCTTCTTGGATGTCTTTCCTTCTATATCCACACTCAGTCTTTAAGCCTGGTAAGCTGCTTTCCGTCTTGTGGTTTGAATAGTCTGCTACTGAGATTCCCAAATTTCTATCTGCAGCCTGGACCTCTTCCCTAAACTCTAGACTTGGTTATCTAACTCGTCATGCAACAAGTCCATCCGGGTGGTATGCATCTCAAAACTAACATGTCCAAAACAGAATTCCCAATTTTATCCTCTAGGCTTAGTCTTCTCAGTTACTTGGGTCAAAAACCTTGAAGTCACACTTGACCTTGCTCTTTCTCTCATACCATTCAGTGAACCCTCCAGCAAAATATATTTTTCTACGTTCAGAATATACCCAGAATCCAAACACTCCTCACTGTCCCCTCCTCTGGCAGGCTGGTTCAGGCCCCCTCCCTCTCTGGCCTGGATTACTGGAACAGCTTCTCATTCACCTTTCTGCTTCTGTCTGTGTCTGTTAACCTGTTCTCAACACAGCAGCCAGAGTGAGACTTTAAAAATAGAAGCTCCATCAGCTCCCTGCTCTGTTCAGAATCTTCCAGTGGCTTTATTATCTTCCGGATAAATAAAGGCCCAAGCCCTCACCCTGGCGTACAGGCCCCGCTACCTCTCTGCCTCACCCATTGTGCTCCAGGCACTCGGCCTCTGTGCGGTTTCCCCAATCTTCTGCCTCAGAGCCTTTGTCCTTTCACTGCCCCCTCTGCCTAGGATAGTCTTCCTGATGTAGACATTGTTCATTCTTTCACTCAAATATCACTCTCTCAATGAGGCCTTGCCTGACCTCTCCCCACTCCCTATCTCCTTCCCCATTTTCCTCCAGACCACATATTCTACCTCTATATTTATTAGTCCGTGGTCTTCTCCCTCTAAAATATAAGCTTCACGAGAATAGCTTAGGAACTTAATTTTGTTCCTTGCTATATTCTCACATTTGGCAAATCAGAGTGCTCTGTAAGTTTTCAATGAACGAACGAATGGATGGATGGATGGATGGATGGATGGATGGATGGGTCCCCTCTCACAGTAGAAGCCAAAGTCCTTACTCGAGGTCGCTACCTCGAGGCTGCCTCACTGACTGCCTCTCTTGCCATTCATTACCCCTGCTCACCCTCTCCTGCCACTCTGGCTTCTTTCCCACCCCCTGAATGCTCCATGCATGCTCCTGCATCAGGGTCTTACATCTGTGGCTCTGTCTGCCTCGAAACTCTTCCCCTAGGTATCCCTCAGTGCTCAAACTTTACCTTGGTGAGCAGCTTTCGCTGACCACCACCACTGTCCTCTGCACCCTTTCCCTCCCTCACTCTGCTTTTTTTTTTTTCCACCTGTAGCATGTGCCACCATCTAGTCTATATTCCTTTGTGTGTTCCTCCCCCAGTAGAACTTAAGCAAATGTAAGCATCACACGGTGGAGACTTTGCTGTTTTGCTCAGTTCATTGACATGATCCCCAGCACCTAAAAACAGAGCCTGGCATATAGTAGGTACCCAGTAAATATTTGATGAATGAAAGAATTTTCCATAGAGAAAGTCTGGAAGAATATATACACTAGTATTTTAACAGTTAGCTATCTCTGGGTGTCATAAATATGGATGATTTCATTCTTTTTGCATTTTATGATTTTCCTTATAATGGTGTATTTGTGTGGTATCAGTTGTAAAAAAAAGACTGTATATATTTGTGATTTTTTTTTCTCCCTCCCAGATAGGTGCGTGCTGCTATGTAGAATGTTCAGCTTTAACCCAGAAGGGATTGAAGACTGTTTTTGATGAGGCTATCATAGCCATTTTAACTCCAAAGAAACACACAGTAAAAAAAAGAATAGGATCAAGATGTATAAACTGTTGTTTAATTACGTGAGAAACGTCTTCAGTGGCCAAGTAAACTGTCCATTTCTCTCAGAAAGCATATGAAATGCTAAAGCTATACCCAGACCTCTTAAAAATAATGAAGCAGTTTAAAACTTGAAAGGAAAAAAAAAAAAAGAACCCTGTCCTCAGAATTCTATAAAGTTGATTAAGAATGTTTCTTAAAGGTCAAGGAAGCAACAAACAGCATCTGAAGCCACAATCTATTATAAATACTTTATTTCAACTAGAAGGTACAATCTCTCAGGGGTTTCATAGTTTAAAAAGCTACAATCACATCATGTTGTAACTACATAAAAAACAGTGCTGTTAAGTGGAACTGCCTGGCTTAGACCATATACATGTCTGCACTGTCTTTGTGGAATCTGCACAAAGAAATATCTTCTCCCTTTGCTCCAATTAATTGTTCTTGTATGTAAGTTTCTTTCTATTCCAGTATATCCAGAGTGGTGAAGTAACAAGGCCAGCCACGTAGCCAAAGGTTGCTCCAAGCGTGCAGGAGATGGGCCATTCCTGAGGAGAGAATGTATGAGATCAAAAGGAACAAATGTTTTATTATTACTTGAGCACAAGTGTAACGTAAATATTTCTATATTAAAGCTTAATGTGCTTTCTTAAAGAATGCCAAAAGTGTAATAAGGTCATATCTGCATTTATCATGAACACTAAAAATGTACACATTTTAGTTAATGTGCATTCAACTGTAACAAGGTTTCTGGCGATTGTAGATTTAGTTTGATGCTCCCCAAACTGCATGAGATACATGCTGAAATTACAAATTAAAACTTTGGGTCAGACTTTGCCATAATCCTGGACTCAATTTAGCTCTCTGAACTGGTTGGTAATTTTGTTTTTCTAATTTCCACATTGGCTTGTATATCAAATGAAACGAAAAGGGTGTATGCTGACCAAACCACAAGAAACTTTAAATTGTGTTAAAGAGAAAAGACCTAGAATTCAAGCATGTTACATGGAATTTATAACAAAGCAACTGCTTTCATAACAAAACTGATTTCACCTTTCAGATATAGATATTGGAACCACAGCAGAAGTTACAGAACTACAGCTTATGTACACACCTAGAGTATAAGTTAAATGACATACTGGCTTCCAAATACCCATTTTCTCCAGCCATATTACATTTCACAATATTACATCAAGCCAAAAGTAAATAACGTTGACTTACTTCATCCTTGAGCAGTGCGTGGTAGTCCCTAGGTTTTGAAAGGTCCTGCTTTACAAAAATTTTCTCATGTTTATCTATGAAGCTTATTTGGTATACTGGAGCCATTTCTAATCTTTCTCTAGGGAAACAGGCTGTATAACTGTGGTAGAGGTGAACCATCTTAATGACTCGTTCTGTTACCTAATTGAGCTTTCTTGTTTGGTCTGCTGTTGATCTACCTTATTCCAAATGCCATGCAGCAGACAATAGTGTTAGACAAAGTTTCAGTCAGTGTGAACAAACTAATGCAGTTCAGAGAAGCATAATCTAATCCATAAAATTTTTCCCAGCCTTTCCTACATTTAAAAATGCTGTTGCCTAAATTATGATTTCTTTATGTCTTTGGTGAGCTTCTGTTAATTTCCATGACTTGAGCTTATAGCTATGTCTATTGCACAGATTGGGTAATGGAACACTAAACTTTGATACTTGAAAATGACAGCCTTAAATGCTCATAGCAGTCACAAATCTAGGATGTACTGTCTTGTATGGGAGCTTTGTAGAGATTTTTAAAAAAATATATGCATCATCTTCCCCAATGACATGCGGAGAGTCTAATGGATAACTGGTCAGGAGCTTTGTCTCCTGAACTGGACAGTGGATGTCTTCTTTCTCCCAAGAAGTGGTGGTTCGCATTAAGTACCATGGCCTTATGTATGCTCAAATGGAATCTGATGTAACTTTCTCATTTAATTTTGGTCTGCTATTTCTAGATAGAATTGAAAAGAACTGTATAACTCAATTAGTATATTAGCTAAGTTGTCCAACACATGGTATAGAGGAATTAAGACAGTAAAGTATTACACATTTATTTCCAACTTGCCTTTGGGGATTTGATGGGAATTTTTTTTCTTTTCTTCCTCAAATTCACATCTCTGAAACTCTTCACACTTGGTTTCCTAGCCAATAAAGTTAAAATCTAGAATTTGTCCTGCCCTAAGAGAAAGGGACTAGGACTCTGGTGTCACCTCTGTTTCTTGACTGGGCCTCATTTTCCTCATCTAGGAGGTAGAGGAGATGATCTCTAATCTCTCCCATTTATCAACTCTTAGGATTTGCTTCTTTCTTACAATAATCATTGTTGGACATTACCTTTTCGGCTTCATGTTCTTAAGATGGTAAAAATCCTGTATATAGATTATTAGAACTCTAAGCAAAGATGATTGTATCATCTGAACCTGAGGTGCCTTAGGTACTCTATTGACCTTGATGGGGTTTGGAGTTTCCCATTGCTTACTAAGAGCCTTTTCGTTGCTTTGGTTCTTTAGTATTTCTTTTTTGCAAAATCCTTTCTGCTAGTTTAACTAAAACCAAAGATTGTTTTTTTCTGTTCATAAACAGATTGTAGAAAAGTTGCCTTATTTTCAGAAGCATGTCTTCACTTAAGACTTAGGTTTCCATTGAAATTCAGGCTAATCACTGGAACAGCTAGTTCAAAGTAGTGAAATATCTGGAAAATAAAATACTTCAAAAATATCTTACTGACATGAATTTTGCTAGTGAATGAAAATACACTGCTTCAAATAAGGTCATATATGAATGAGCTTAAACTTATAGTTAATATTTTTTTGCATATAGGTAATCAGTTCTGAAGTTCTTAAAAATAATTTTAGGGGCTTCCTGAAATCTTATTTAATATTTTGCTTATATCCTTATTCTATCTCTAAAAGGTACATTTTAGGTTAGCCTATGTTGAATTATCACATTTCCAATAAGTAGAGCCTGCACGAATGGTTTTCATTGTGAATTATCTTACTTTAGGCATTGCTTCCATTTGGTTTTAATTATTAATTTTAAGTACCAAATTAAATACTGGTTTGTTGGTTGTTGCTTTTTAAGTGATTGTTGCTTTAATAGTGTCCCATCTTAACACATGGGGTTACAAATAAAATAATATGCATAGTTTACTATCTATGTAAAGCACTGACCTTCTTACCTTAGTAGTTTTTATTTAACACTCTATGTAAACATTTGGGATAATATTCTTTCCTCTGTTTCTCATGGGGTGGATCTACACATCATCGGCCAACTGTGAGCATCTGCACTTTGGTAAAGAGCACATTGTCAAAGCGTAGGGAGAATTGTAATCCCTCATGAATTCAGTCAAATTCCAATTTGGGTTTCTAAATTCTATTTTAATCACTTTGTAATTTCAGTGTGGCTCTTTGTTTCCAAACACATATATACACATTTACACACACATTCTTTAAACAGCTGCTATACTTCACCTCCAGTGGAATGCCAAAAATGAAGTAAATATTAGTTAGAAAGTTTTGCCTTAAGAGGGGTCAAAGCTTGGAACACCTGCTATTCAACATGTCAAGGAATCCATGCCATCAGCAAATTAAAATGTTGGACTGGCTTTGGAGACTGTTTGCTAGTGATGGACCAGGCTTTCCTGTTTGATATTTTCTGACATAAGTAGTCCTTAACTGTAACATAGTCATTTTTTAAAAGAGAATTTCTTTATATAAGGGCAACTTTCCTTAATAGGGAATATGGCAAAAGGAGCTATAGCAGGGAGTTGGGGAAGGTTGCCAACGAACCACCTTTCCTCAGGCAATTTCCTGCTAACCTTAATATTGCTTTAAAAAAATTAAAACTATCCTATGGCAACAATTCATTTTGACTTGTCAAACAATCCTAGCTTAATCACATATTTTCATAATTAGATCTTGAAGTTTTCCATTTAAAACTATTGTCTCACATACGGAGATGTTGCTATTTAACATTCCTCATGCCACAAAGAGAATTTTAAAAACACATGGTAACATCATCTATTGAAGAGACAATTCAACTGCGTTGCTATAAACATTTCTCCAAATTATGATAATCTGAGATGGCGCTATATAATTATCTTGTTTTGTTTAAGGAAAATAGAAAACTCAGACATTCTTGTAAAGGAAGTCACAAGTGATTACCACCAAACGACCATCTTCTTTTTATCCAGTTCTTTATAAATTTAATTTTTTTAAATCTCTAAATCAAAGAAAAACGTCCTCTTGCATAACAAAAGATAATATGGACAAAAGATAATGCAACTGGGTAAAATTATTACAGTTACTGTCAAAAAGAAAAACTTTTAAGAAATGAGTAGCTGCATCATGTGAAGAAAGTATCTTGCTTAGAGTACTACTATTCTTTCTCTAAATCAAATGATTCCTTATGTGTTTCAGCACTTAAAAAAAGGTCAGTGTTCTCTTAAAATAATCAGCATTAACAAAGGCCTGATATATAGGAACTTGGTACATGGTACTACCAATAAGTTATTTTTCTCTTAGAAATAAAACAATTTCACCCTAATAAGCTTTAAAAAAGTCTTAAATAATACAGATATAACTTTTTTTCTGTTAAAAAATCAATATTATTGCTGGTTGAAAGACATTTCAAAATTACATAAGCTTATTTCTACCTGAAGACCACAATGCTTTCTTCTGATCAGGCATTACTATAAAACTCTGCTTACTTTTTAGGAAAGGAAAATGTACCAATATAAAGAGTTTGATATATTTCAAAGCATGTTGTAAGTAGTACAGAATAGTGATTAAGAACACTGATTTTTGGGACTTCCCTGGTGGCACAGGGGTTAAGAATCCGCCTGCCAATGCAGGAGACGGGTTCGAGCCCTGGTCTGGGAAGATCCCACATGCCGCAAAGCAACTAAGCCCGTGTGTGCCAGCTACTGAGCCTGTGCCCTAGAGCCCGTGAGCCACAACTACTGAGCCTGTGTGCCACAACTACTGAAGCCCGCGCGCCCTAGAGCCTGTGCTCTGCAACAGGAGAGGCCACCGCAATGAGAAGCCTGTGCACCACAACGAAGAGTAGCCCCCGCTCACCTCAACTAGAGAAAGCCCCGGAGCAGCAACGAAGACACCCAACGCAGCCAAAAATAAATTAAATAAATTTTAAAAAAAACAAAAACACTGATTTTTGTATTAGACTGGATTTGAGTCTCAGCTCTGCCATTTGTTAAATATCTGACCCTGGGAAATTAATCTGGATGGAATCTAGGATACGAAATGACGCAAAGGAACTTCTTTACGAAACAGAAATGGTGTTAACAGACATAGAAAACAAACTTACGGTTACCAAAGGGGAAAGGGGGAAAGGGATAAATTAGGAGTTTGGGATTAACATATACACACTACCATATAAAAAACAGACAACAGGGATCTACTGTATAGCCCAGGGAACTATATTTAGTATCTTATAATAACCTATAATGGAAAAGAATCTAGAAGAATATATATATATATATATATTCTGAATCACTTTGCTGAACACCTGAAACTAACACAACATTGTAAATCAACTTTACTTCAATTAAAAACAAAAGTTTAGATCAATGGAACAAGATAGAAAGCCCAGAGATAAACCCACGCACATATGGTCACCTTATCTTTGATAAAGGAGGCAAGAACATACAGTGGCGAAAAGACAGCCTCTTCAATAAGTGGTGCTGGGAAAACTGGACAGCTACATGTAAAAGAATGAAATTAGAACACTCCCTAACACCGTATACAAGAATAAACTCAAAATGGATTAAAGACCTAAATGTAAGGCCAGACACTATAAAATTCTTAAGAGGGAAACATAGGCAGAACACTCTATGACATAAATCACGGCAAGATCCTTTTTAACCCACCTCCTAGAAAAATGGAAATAAAAACAAAAATAAATGGGACCTAATGAAACTTAAAAGCTTTTGCACAGCAAAGGAAACCATAAACAAGACGAAAAGCCAACCCTCAAAATGGGAGAAAATATTTGCAAACGAAGCAACGGACAAAGGATTAATCTCCAAAATATACATGCAGCTCATGCAGCTCAATATCAAAAAAACAAACTACCCAATCCAAAAATGGGCAGAAGACCTAAACAGACATTTCTCCAAAGAAGATACACAGATTGCAAACAAATACATGAAAGGATGCTCAGCATCACTAATGATTAGAGAAATGCAAATCAAAGCTACAACGGGGCTTCCCGGGTGGCGCAGTGGTTAAGAGTCCACCGGCTGATGCAGGGGACACGGGTTTGGGCCCTGGTCCTGTAGGATCCCACATGCCATGGAGCAACTGAACCCGTGCACCACAGCTACTGAGCCTGCCCCTCTTGCACTGTTGGTGGGAATGTAAATTGATACAGCCACTATGGAGAACAGTATGGAGGTTCCTTAAAGAACTGAAAATAGAACTACCATATGACCCAGCAATGATGCTTGTAATATAAGCATCTTTAGTACTTGCTTTTCTTCACATGAAATGTCTGGGGAGCATAAAGCTTACAAGAGAAAACTCTCAAGAGCTATATAGCATATGGCATTATATTAACCATATGTAGCCTTACCACTGAAATAGACGGGTGATTCTTGCTCCTAGCTGTCATTTTTCATAACTTTTAAGAAGTACAAGTACAGAAACTGATTTTAAACCAACCACTGGTAGGCATTTGTATCATTTTTAAGAGTCTCCATTTGAATGGCTCTGTTTATTCAAAACTATTTATTGAGAGCCCCTACTATAAACCAAGCAGTTAAGGGGCAAACTAAGATTATTTAATTTTTTAGATAAATTTTAATAACATAAACTTTAAAAAAAATATGTTGCAATGTAATTTTTGGAGAGGTATGTACTATGATAGATATCATGGGAAAACTGACCTATCTGCAGATCAAAAAACCTAGAAACACTTAGAACAACTCACAACCATTGGATTACTGGCTCTTTCAGATAAAAAAGGGAGATAAAACCCAGGCAGTTCTAAATTTCACACAAACTTTTTTAATATGTTTTGTTGATCATGCTTACCACAAATTTACATTTGCATAACTGATAGAATTCATTTTTTAAAACCTACTTTCAAAATTCTACTGGTTTTAAATGATTATTTATATTTTCCTCTGAATTTGGTTTTAAGTGATGTGTTTTTCCAGATGTCCTTAAAGCAAATGCCATTGTCTGATGTAGGAATACATGTACAGATGAATCTACTCATCTGAATACATTTCTCTAGTTGTAACTCTTCCCTGTGCCATGTATACCAAACCACTCTCCTGTGACTAAGAACAGAGATTTAGGAAGAGCTATTTGTGGCGAGGTCCACAGTCTCCAGGCTGGAACTTCTTGTCAAAGTGACGATAAATGGTCCTTGGCAGGACCATGCAAATGAGTTACCTTAGCCAGCACTCTTCTCCCTCACATGAAAGTCCTGCTAGCAGATCATTTTCAACCTCACTGTCCAACAGTGAACCCACCTTTTAAATCCAAAACCATTTTCTATCAGTTAAGTATTATAGTTTTTCTTCTATGCTTGAAATATGTAACTCATATTTCATATAAATTAATATTTCATTTTGGTCTGTCTAAAATACTGTATAACAACTTTAGTAACAGAAACACCAGTTAACCTAAAAATATGCACCCTTCAATAATTAAATCCATAATCTTAGCTTTATCCCTCACTGTCATTATTTGCAGTGATTCATTTAATTATCCTTATGATCCCAGCTTCAATTTATGAAAGTATTATCTGTGGCATCTGTGACTTTAAAAAATGAATATGTTTCAGATATTAATTTTTTAACCTGATAAAACGAGAAAACAAAAAGGTTTTAAATATAACAATGCCTCATTTATCTGGTATCTGATGGGAATAAGTACAAATATTTTTAAACAACTTAAAATTGTTTTAAAGACAATCTCAATCCATTTTGCTTTTTAACTTTATAAGAAATAAGTATGCTCAGAAGAGATTTGATTCTCTGGGTCAATTCCATTTTGGAGACAGTAGCATGGAAGTCCAGAGTTTAAAGATATTTGTTGGTTTTCTAGGTACAAAAGCTTCACATCTTAGCTTCAAATACTCTCCTACAAATACGTTAAATTTTATGGTCTAAAATACAAACACTACCAGAGTGGTCATGGCAATATAATAACTACTCAACCTTTCCCCCCAAAAATCTAAGCTATGGCCATTTTTTAAAAAGAAAAGCTATGTTTCAGAGTCTCCAGGGATAAAGAGAATCATGGTGTCCTGGGGTGCTGGATCCTGAGTCGTCCTCTAATCAGCCAAGAAATGTTGAAAAAGATGTGTACGCCTCTCCTCACACTTTGCTTTCTTTTGTGTAGAAGTGGGACTGAACTCTACCTTGCACTAGGGTTACCAGGATTAAGTTGCCTGTGTGACAGTGCCAAGCCCATGCCTGGTACATACACAGACAGATATGTTTTCTTTCTATTGCCATCCGAAATGTCAGACAGAATTGAAAATTACATGAAATCCAAATACCCTAAATACCAGGGAAACAAAAAGATGATTTAACAATCCACCCTACCAATTTAAGGATTATCGGGCAGAATGAATACAATAACTGAGACAGTTAACATGCTCTAACACTTGGAGAACTCAAATAATGGAATTTGCAGGGTTTTTTGGTAATGCTAAAAAAAATAGTAACCTACTCCTTTAATAGGTCATAAATGCCTATAACATTAATTAAGCAGTAACTATGTGTCAGGTTCTGAACTAAGTACTTTAGAAGGATTATATTATTTAATCCTCACTAGCAAGTGGCAGAGCCAGGATTTGAACTCAGTAATCTGATGC
This sequence comes from Physeter macrocephalus, assembly GCF_002837175.3. Taxonomy (NCBI): domain Eukaryota; kingdom Metazoa; phylum Chordata; class Mammalia; order Artiodactyla; family Physeteridae; genus Physeter; species Physeter macrocephalus. The sequence continues at coordinate 62,845,409 of NC_041225.1, forward strand.
CAGAGCTCTTAATCATCCTGTTATCTGTCTACCTATTAATAAAACATGTGGGTTTAAAAACTTCATGGTAAATTTCCTTTGCTCAGAATAACCAACAATTCCTAACCTCCCATTAATTTTTTTAATAACATGAAATACTAGCCGACTTTTGATAATTAAGACATTTTCCAGATGAAAAGCTCATAACCATCTATTCTGCAAAATATTTAGAGCATATTAAATCTGAATCTAAATCACAATATGAATCTAAATTATCGTTACCAAACAATTAAATTCCAGTCCTGGTAATATTTAAGTATCTGTTATAACTTACACAGACTATGTATTTTGTACACAGTAAGAACTCAACAAATATTTACTGATTAGCTATTTTTACAGCAGATAATGCATCAAATTATAATGTGCAAAGATCTTCCATGGTCAAAATATTCATTTTGTAAGTAACTATAGCTATAAGCTTTCTCTGGGGCTGAAGAAGGCTGTCTGGGTTATGGACAATTCAAATGTTATAATGTAATAATTAAGGCAAGGAAGAGAAGCAAGATGACTCAATTATTTTTAAAGAAAACAATAAAGATGACCAACAGCACAGTGGGCAGCCACCGACCACATTCTCTTTCACCAAATTCTCTTGCTGACTCCTAGAAAGGGAAGGCTTCCTCCAACTATAAAGATGCCTGGTATCTTTTGTCATTTGTCATTACTTAAAATTATTTAAAATTCCTATTAGTAAGTGAAAAACATTTTTCATTGAGGTTATATATTTTCAATGGGCCTTTCTAGTCATTTAATGATGAAACAATTTAAAAAATATAAATATTCTTGAAATTGCTCAGTACAGAACTCACATCATTATAATCTTATGTTTGGCCTCTGGAAATTTTAGTCAGGTTTGAATTCAAAGTAGAAAAAATGGAACTAAACATGCAAAAGTTTTTGTGAGGTGGATGGTGTGTATGTGTTTTTAAAGAAAGTATAATTGCTTAACCAGATACCCTTGTTTCTCTGACTGAAACATAAAACCAGATCCCAATCCAGAAAAGCTTGCTTTACCACAAACATATCAAATCTTTATTGGGCTATAAGGAATAGAGAACTAACCTCTCTTCCTAATACTATAATATTACAGTTTAGATAATGAAGTATATATAGTAGTTATCTTCTCGTGAAATTTTACTCTAGAAAAATCTCCATTCTGAGGTGACGCCATGATCTTTCATTTGGTTTATTGTTTCTCTGGCAGATTCTGTCAGCACCATGAGCCACACGGAGTACTTATTCTGTAGTAAGGTTTATGAAGAAAAAAACCAAAACAGAACAAAAAACTTGTTCACTGAAAATAAAAAGTGAACAAAAAAGATGCCTCATCATTTCTCTAGTTTATCAGTAAATCACTGCTAAAAGGGAGAGGGGCAGGTGATTATTATATGAATAAAAGATGATTGGGCTTCCCTGGTGGCACAGTGGTTGAGCGTCCGCCTGCCGATGCAGGGGACACGGGTTCGTGCCCCGGTCCGGGAAGATCCCACATGCCGCGGAGCGGCTGGGCCCG
>NC_041225.1:62846980-62857858 GCF_002837175.3 Physeter macrocephalus
AAAAAAAAAAAAAAAGAAAGAAAAAAAAAAAAGATTTAATTATACATCAATTCTATTATTTCACCAACAGTATCTATCATAATTTAAAAAGATGATAATGAATAGGTGGGTCATTAACTTGGAATACTTTAGAAACAACTCAACAGTAAAGACTATTAAATAACCAGTAATATTCCAGTCGAATGAAACATTCTTAATGAAGACCAACATTTGTTACATATTAAATTAGCCAGTTAGAAAATCTTTTTTAAAGTCAATGATTCAAATAGAAACTTTATATTAATTTTAAAAGTCTGATACCATTAATTTGGATCCAGCTCACCTCTTATTGTAAACAAGAACTGAGGTAGAAAACTGAGAGTCAGTAGCTAAAAGCCCAAACAATCAAAAATAGATAATTGAATTGTAAATAATCAAAAAATATATTTTCTACGGAAACCTAAACCCAGATTGTACAAAGGGCATCTACTTCCCATAATTCAACATCTATTTCTGCATAGTCTTATAAAGAGAAGATTTATACAAGTGTAACATATCAAACTTTTACACTCCAAAATATTCCATCTATACGCAAACTAACATGTTAATTACATATGACCTTACCAACTCATAAGCTGATGGCCAATGGTGCTTTATATATAGATACTTTGTATCTAGATTTAATTGCATACATTTGAAAGTAAGGAATTAAAATACAATTTCCTGTGTATACTTTTCAATGATTTTGATTGTCCTCCAATTTAGAAATCACTGACACTATTGAATGAAGTTAAGTTCCATAAGATTGTAACTTGAGTACAAATGAATCCCCATTTCCCAGTGATCACTGAGATGGCCAAGAAAATATAAAGGAAACCTTTATTAATATTATAACCTTGGGAAGGGTATCAGTGACACCACACACCCCAAACCTCCAGGGATTTCCATAACATATAGTAGATAAAGACCCATCATAGAGAAGGGCAAACCTACCAGACTTATTGAATGTAAAAGAACAACTCATTCGTCTAGGAGACACAACATCTAATAGAAAGCACAAAGAATGGACTTAAAAAGTAGGCAGTTAAGTGTAAGACATATAATTCAGATCCCTCAAGGGCCTTTGGAAAGTGATATACATATCAGAGATTTAACCCAGCCACTTATTACCTAGGAATTTACACTAAAGAGAAAACTGGAGGGACTTCCCTGGTGGCGCAGCAGATAAGACTCCGCACTCCCAATGCAGGGGGCCTGGGTTCGATCCCTGGTCAGGGAGCTAGGTCCCACATGCATGCCGCAACTAAGAGTTTGCATGCCACAACTAAGGAGCTGGCGAGCCGCAACTAAGACCTGGTGCAACCAAATAAATAAATTAATTAATTTTTTTAAAAAACCTGGACAAATCTGCAAAGATGTATGTCTTATGATAATCACAATAATTCATAATAAATTAGTAATAGTGAAAACTATAAATAATCTAAATGTCCATTCATAAGAAATTGGTATATGATTTTACCCAAATAATGGAGTATTATAATACATATATGCAAATTTTCACTGACATGGAATGAGCTCCATAATATGCTGTTGAAGGGAAAAAAAAGATTAAAAATAATATGTGTATTATGAATAGTTACACACATGAAGAGAGAGCTGCAAAGATTACCACCGAAACACAAATGGGAGTTGTCTCTGAGTGGCTGGATATTTGATAATTTTTACTTACTTTTTATAATTATTAGTATTGCTTAAATTTTCTAAATAAATGTATACTGTCTTTGTGATCAGAGAAAAATTCTCTTCATGTTGGAAAAAGAAAGTATATTTATTTTTTAATACCACAATTGATTTGGGAGAAATCATCTTAATAATTGGAAAAATCCATTAAGATATAGATTCAAAGATGTTTATCATAGCACTGTTTATAATAGTAAAAATAGTACTAAATGATCGAGAGTGAATTTGTCAAATAAATTTTGGAATAACTATATAAAGGTTTACTATGAAGCCGTTAAAAATTACAACAAAGATGTATCCATCACTAGCTCAATGACCTTGGAATAGTACATGTCCTCTAGGTATCAGTTTCCTCATCTGTAAAATGGGGATAAAAAGAACACTTATAGTGTTTCCCCTAGCTTATTAGCTATATCCTATTGTCATAGAAAAAAAAATCTGATGTTTATGAGCTTCCTCTAATATCACAAGCCCCTATTTCAAAACCTACTTTGCTATATGCTTTAAGAAAAAAAAAATCTCAAAATCAACATTCAATTTGGCTATCAATCAAGCTAAGAAAATATGAATCTAAGACTACAAAGGCAATGTATATCAAAGTTAAAAATAGGGAATTCCTGAAACTTCTAGGCTATTAAACTCCTATACATATTCTCAAACTAAGCTTGTTTATTCACCTATACATGTAGAAAAATATAGTGTTAGAAGATAGAAACAGGCTGATCTGGATGCCTGTGGCACTGAGACAGGCCCTAATAAATCACCCAGATTACAGTGACAGAGGGAACTGGCATCCCTACTTAACTGAACGATAAAACAATTTAAATATACATACTCGTTAGCTTCATCAGTTTTACCATCACTGTACAAACATCTACTTTGTTGCTTTAAAGAGTTGAAACCAACCTGCCATGGTCTTCCCCAATCAAGTGGAATAGGAAAGGCTCCAAGCCATGTTCCTACAAAACTAGAAACTGTAGTGATCTGGAGACTATTCTCCCAAATGGATGTAACCCTATAAAACACAAATATATAAATTATTGGTGGTATATATCTTAGCTGCTGGGGAATCACACAAACAGCATAAATTAACACTATACATATATATATGTTGTTCATTTAAAATAAGCATCTCGGGCTTCCCTGGTGGCGCAGTGGTTGCGCGTCTGCCTGCCGATGCAGGGGAACCGGGTTCGCGCCCCGGTCTGGGAGGATCCCACGTGCCGCGGAGCGGCTGGGCCTGTGAGCCATGGCCCCTGGGCCTGCGCGTCCGGAGCCTGTGCTCCGCAACGGGAGAGGCCGCAGCAGAGGGAGGCCCGCATACCACACAAAAAAAATAAATAAATAAAAAATAAATAAATAAATAAAATAAAATAAGCATCTCAAATTCACACAAATATTTGCCATGAATCATTAACAATTAATTGGTAAGAAGATATAAGTGTTTTTCAGCTGGAAAGGTAATATATGCACATAGTGAAAATCAAACAATACAAAAGAGTGTCTACAATGAAAGCTAAGTCCTCCTCTCACCCTTATCATCAACTCTGATTCCTTTTCCCGGAAACAAGTGCTATCACCAGCTTATTACATATCCTTCCAGAAATATTTTATACATACACAAATAAACACAATTTTGTTTAGAATGATTATGCACATCTGCATATATACACATATATATGTATATATCCTTCAAAACAAAACTCAAATGCACCATTTTATAAACCCAGTTTTGCTGTGTGTTTTCCCTTGTTAACAGTTTTACTAGTATTCCATTGTCCAAAGGAAGCATCATTTATTCAGCTAGTCCCTTATGGCACATTTCATTAAAGTGAATCAACTCTATTTGGTGGGGAAGGAATAGAGAAAGAACAAAATATTACAAAAGATCCAGTGATTCTGCCTACCATTCTAATTTATTAAGTGTACATCTTAGAGAGTAGAGGTAGAAAGACATAATTCTGCCAGTCTCTTAATAAGTCTTGGTTTCAGCCTGCCCCCTCATAGTGTGATCACTTAACCATGTGGAATAAGAGTCTAGTTACAGTCGAGTAAAGCCCCACCACCATGCAGTAATTGGAGTCCAAATATTCAACTGTTTCAAAAGCAGTGTTTAGTTATTGTGAAGTTTATGAAAAGCAGTTTCTTCCAGCTAGTGTGGAAAAGGGGGGAAACATTTGTTTTGTTAGATGACTGCTGTCATTAGAAATAGGCCAATTACTACACACAAAATGTACACTGAATTAAAGTAATCCTGAATGACAAGTCATTGCATAAACCAATGCCCCATCACCTGTCCATCTCATTACTACCCCTCCCCCACTACACAAGTTAAGAGCTTTATCCTGTTTCTATTGAAAACTGGGGCTGGAAGAAGATTGGAGGCAATCACCATATATCCAAATTTGCGTTATTTGCTGGGCTTTACTGTTCTTTTTTATTTTGTGATACATAAAAATGCATGTCAATTTCTTCAACTAGCACTCAACAGAACATAGATCTGTTCCGATCTTGGAGAGAAAAAACTGGTGAGTTGAATGTAAAGAGAGAATTGTACTGTTCAGGCAATTTAAAGGATTTTCTAAGGTAATTTTTGACTTTATGTGGTTGACAAATGTTGACGACCTTTCACTTAACACACAACTTCTCTGTGTTGCAATATGTAAAGCGATATGCCTAGAGATATAAAGTTTGATAGAGGTTGAGAGCAGAGTTTACTTGCTGCTAAGAAGAGTTTACTTTTTCCATTTTATGAAAGAGGAGGAAGTTTAGCTGGATTTGGAAGAACGGGGAGTATTTGGTCTTGAAGAACTGCACAGCAGGTAAAGAGAATGTGAGTAAAATTGGTTGAGGCCAAGTGGAAGAATGGGAAACAAAACTGGAAAAGTAGGTTAGAGTTAGGATTTTTTAAATAACAGCTTTATTGAATACAGTAAAAACTTGCCACAGAAAACCCTTTTCCAGCCATACAATTCACTTAAAGTGCACAATTCAATGTTTTTAGTAAAATAACAGAGTTGCGCAACCATCACCCAAAACAAAACCCTTTACATTAGCAGTCACTCCTAGTTTCCCCTTCCCTCTAGACCTGGGCAACCACTAATCTACTTTGTCTATGGATTTGCCTACTCTGAACACTTCACACAAATGAAATCAATGTGAGGTCTTTTGTGACTGGATTCTTTCACTTAGCATAATGTCTCCAAGGTTCATCAGTTTTGTAGCATGTAAAAATACTTCATTCTTTTTTATTGCCAAATAATATTTTATTACATGGATATACCACACATTTTATATTTTCCATGCATCAGTTGATGGACACTGGGTTGTTTTGACTTTTTGGCTATTACACATAATGCTACTATAAACATTCATGTACAAGTTTTGTGTGGACATATGTTCTCATTTTTCTTGGGGGTATACTAAGGAATAGACTTGCTGATAACTCTATGCTTAACCTTTTGAGGAACTGCCAGACTGTTCTTCAAAGCAGCTAAGCTATTTTATATTCCCACCAGCAGTGTATGACGGTTCCAATTTCCACATCCTTTCTAACACTTGTTACTACTGATTACAGCCATCTTAGTGGGTAGTGAAGTGGTATCTCATTGTGGTAGATTTAGGGTTAGGACTTTAGAAAAGCCTTAAAAGTCAAACTTAAAGAAGTCCCTGAAGTAAAGGCAGCAATATGATCAGAGCTAAGTTTCAATAAGATTTATGTACATGTCTTATCTAACCCCTAAGCTCCAAGTTCCTCGGACTAAGGGGCAAGATCTGTCTTCACATTTTTCACTGTTATAGCACACTTCTGGCCATCTTATATTTGTTAAAATAAGAGCAAATATCCAAGAGGCTGTTCTCTATTTTGTTTGATGTTTTAAGAGTGTTAATAATCTTACATATAATAAACATAGAAAAAATGGAGCCAAGACCTAGTTTTAAAATTAGAAGAAATCTGTAGCCTATCTTTTTAAATTAAAAATTTACATTTATTAAAATTATATAAATATCTTTAAAATCAAAGATCACAATTCGACTAATAATAATAATCCCTCCCCACTTCTGATTTCTGCTTCTGAGGCAGACACTTTGAAGTCTTCACTGTTTCTTCTATGTACTTCAAATTTAAAAGAACATACATGTATAGGTTTTCCAGATTTACTTACTTTCTGCTTTCTACAATGGAAGAAGAGGATTTAGAACTCTTTACCCACAAGCCTCCCATCCCCACATACACATTTCTCTATAACTTTCATCCTCTTTGATGGTAATATCTCCTATTCTCAGCTGGATCAATAGCACAGTATCTACAATATTATGATTATGGAAATATTCACCACAGCTGAAGCACACAGCAAACCATAATTACATTCCTTTCTTAGAGTAAATTTTTAATTTTCTTTGGATATTAAGAATGCCTCTCAGACTTCCCTGGTGGTGCAGTGGTTAAGAATCCGCCTGCCAATGCAGGGGACACGGGTTCGAGCCCTGGTCCGGGAAGATCCCACATGCTACGGAGCAACTAAGCCCATGCACCACAACTACTGAGCCTGTGCTCTAGAGCCTGCGAGCCACAACTACTGAGCCCGCGTGCCACAACTACTGAAGCCTGCGCACCTACAGCCCACGCTCCACAACAAGAGAAGCCACTGCAATGAGAAGCCCGCGCACCGCAACGAAGAGTAGCCCCCGCTCGCCGCAACAAGAGAAAGCCCGCGCACAGCAACGAAGACCCAAGGCAGCCAAAAATAAATAAATTTATTTTGTTTAAAAAAAGAATGCCTCTCTTTTTTACCCTCCATCTGCTTACGTACTTATCACTAAGTCATCGTCAAATATTCCAGAGAAACCAAACATCACCTGTGAGTGCCCTACACCATCTTGTGAATTCCCTTTGCCTCTCTCAGTGCTTTTGGGCCTCCATTTTCCTGAATTCCAAGACTTCTTCCTGATATTTTCCCTTTTCTTTTTTCTTTAAAGCACCTCCTTTAATAGATTCCTGAGAAAGGGTATGTGGACAACAGATTTTAGAGATGTTTAAAGTCTAAAAATGACTTTACTATAATTGTTGGAAATCATTTTGTCTCAGAATGTTGAATTGCTCCCTTGTTTTCTGATTCCCTCCTGAGAAGTTCAGAGCCATTTTGGCTCCCAGTTCCCCATTAAGTATCATGTACCCTACGCCCCCATACCCCCACCATCCTCTCTGGGAGACTTTAGAATCATCTCTTTATTCCTCGTTATCTAAAATTTCACAATATTGTGTCTTGAAGTGGGTCTTTTCATCCATTATGCTGGAAATAAATGGGCTTTCTTAATTTAGACTCTCAGGTTTTTAGTTCTGGAAATTTTCTTTTGTTTAAAGACTTGCTTTTTGATGCTCAGATCCCTTAACAATTTTGTTTTTCTTACTCTTTTGCTGGGAATATTATCATCATGAATTAATTCTCTGATTTCCTTACCTTTTAACTCATTTCCCATATTTTTGCCTTTTTGTTTGACTTAGGGATCTTTTCAACTCTGCCTCTACTTCTGTTGAATTTTTCTACCATATATATATATATATATACATATTTTAAATTAATTAATTTATTTATTTATGGCTGTGTTGGGTCTTCATTTCTACGCGAGGGCTTTCTCTAGTTGTGGCAAGCGGGGGCCAATCTTCATCGCGGTGAGCGGGCCTCTCACTATCGCGGCCTCTTTTGTTGCGGAGCACAGGCTCCAGATGCGCAGGCTCAGTGATTGTGGCTCGCGGGCCCAGTCGCTCTGAGGCATGTGGGATCTTCCCAGACCGGGGCGCGAACCCGCGTCCCCTGCACTGGCAGGCAGATTCTCAACCACTGCGCCACCAGGGAAGCCCTTAACTTTTAGGCTCGAACCCGTGTCCCCTGCATTGGCAGGCAGATTCTCAACTACTGTGCCACCAGGGAAGCCCTACCATATTTTTTTTAATTCCCAAGAGCTTTACTCTTCTCTGAATATTCCTTTTGATTGCCTCCTGTTCATGTTTTATGGATGTAAAAACTAGTTATCTTCTGGTGTTTATATTGCTTTTATTTCTACTGGGGTTTCTTTTTTGTTGTTTTCATTTCTGGATTTCACTTTAGAGGTGTTCCTCAAATGTCTAGTGATTCTTAATTATCATTCTACTTGAAAGTAAAGCACTATACATGAAATGTCCAGAAAAGGCAAATCTATAGAGACAGAAAATATTTTAGTGGTTGTCTGGGATGGGGGCTGAGGGGGTGGGTGAGAGAGAAGGGTGGGGATGGAGGACAACTGCTAATAGGCATAATTTCTTTTGGGGGTGATGACATGTTCTAAGATTAAATTGTGGTGATGGTTACAAAACTGTACCTATACTAAAAACCATTGAATTGTACACTGTAAATGGGTAAGTTTTATGGGATGAAGTTATTATCTCAATAAAGTTATTTTTTTAAAACAACAAAAAAGTGAAACTCTATATACAGTCGACTAGATGTTCACTGTACGCGAGTAGCATGATTCAACTGGTGGGCTTCACTGTTCCAGGAACTGGGTAAGAACCCTGCCTTTTAGAGAAACCACAAATGTCAGTATCTGTAGGTTTTTTTGGTACCATTTTTCCCTGAAAGAAATCATTTCAATATGCTGCCTAGATGGTATAAGCCTGGCTGTCAGTGTTCTGGGCCCAGCAGGTGAAAAGGACTAGGCATAAGGTGAAGACTCATTGCTCAGTATGAAGAATTTCATTTAAGCCTTATTTCCTGAAGAGGTTGTAGCAAATAGGCTCAGGATCTGGGGGTAGCCAGAGTGGTTGGGGGTACATCTTTCCTTTCTCCATCTTCCCTTCTCCCACTGTATAACTTCCATTGCTATAATATTGATATAGTATTTATATTCTGCTCTGAACCCCAATTCATTCAATTATTTTCTTGATATAGTAAGCCCCCTTATGTACAAACTGAATAATTCCTTCATCTGGGGAAACTGTCTTCTATCATATCTTTGAATTATTTTTTGTTTGGTTTTTTAGGGGCACTAACTTGTCTTAAGTTGATCTCCTTTGTCTGTCCTCTATATTTATCATTCTTCTCTAATTGCTTTATTCTTCCCAACCCCCCTTAGCCTTCATTCATTTTGATTAGCTCTAACCTTTCCTCTACACTACAACTTGATTTTCTAATTTATCTATGTTTCTAATTTATGATCTGTATTCTCAATTTATTTCATTAATTCTGCAGTTTCCTTCTCCACCTCATTTTCTTTAATTATCTCATCTTTGAGCTCTTATTTTATTGCATTCATATCCTTGATAACATTTTTTCTGTGGTAAACTGTGCAGAGCTTTTTTGTTTGTTTTTGCTCCTTGGGTAGTTATTTTCTTCCAGGCTGGATTCCTTATCTTCTACATGCCTTTTCTTCTTTTATAGTGTGTTTTAGGGGTTGCCATGCCATTTCTCTTCATCTTGCCCACACTTCACATGGTCAGGCTGCCCAAACTACCCATTTGCTGGGATAAAATGAGTACATTATCTTTGAAGGTGCCTTCCCATCTTAAGCAACATCAATTTTTCCTGTCTTGAAGCTGAATTTTGAGGAATGGATGTTCTTTTCTATCAAATTTTCTGTGACATGAGTCAGAAGGAGAGAATGGAGGCAGAGAGCCAGGGTAGGGGAAATGCTGTCTTAGAGATTTAATCAGTAATATTCAGCTGAAATTTAATAAATGGCAGTTCTATACATTAAACTTTAAAATATTTTTGACCAGAGCTATTAAAAATACGTACATAATAAAATTTTAAAAAAAATATATATATATTTCAAATTAGAACTTCAGTTTGGCAACATCTATCAACTTCTTTTGACTTAGGAATTCTACTCCAGCAACCTAGTATACAGAAATCCCTGCACAAGTATAAAAATGATAATAAAAATGATATGGTACAAAGATGTTAATAACAACATTATTCATAATCATGAAAATTCAATAATAACTCTCAATAGGGAATTAGTTAAATAAATCATGGTACATGGAATACTTATAATGATGATTAATTGCCAACATTCATCTCATCTCTGATTCTTAGGCTACTTAAATCATGGTGATCCCATTCTCTTTCCCAACGATTAGTTTACAAAGACTCAAGAAGGACAAGCTGCTGCCATCTCACTACCAGCCCAAGGACAAGAACCAGGAGAATCAGTAAGAAGCAACAGCCACTGTGTATCTGTATCTAGAATCACACAACCTGTGTTCTGTGGGATCATCAATTTCCTTATTGCTGAACCCAATATAAGCTGAAGTTTTCCATTACTTTTTTTTGAGGGGGGGGAGCTTTTATGAATAAGACTGCTATGAACATTCATGTACAGTTTTTTCAATTTTTGAATTTTATTTTATTCATTTTATTATACAGCACATTCTTATTAGTTATCCATTTTATACATATTAGTGTATACATGTCAATCCCAATCTCCCAATTCAACACATATGAACCACCACCCTGCCACTTTCCCTGCTTGGTGTCCATACGTTTGTTCTCTACATCTGTGTCTCAATTTCTGCCCTGCAAACCAGTTCATCTGTACCATTTTTTTGGTTCCACATATATGCATTAATACACAATATTTGTTTTTCCCTTTCTGACTTACTTCACTCTGTATGACAGTCTCTAGATGCACCCACGTCTCTACAAATGACCCAATTTCATTCCTTTTTTATGGCTCAGTAATATTACATTGTATATATGTACCGCATCTTCTTTATCCATTCGTCTGTCGATGGGCATTTAGGTTGCTTCCATGACCTGGCTATTGTAAATAGTGTTGCAATGAACATTGGGGTGCATGTGTCTTTTTGAATTATGGTTCTTTCTGGGTATATGCCCAGTAGTGGGATTGCTGGGTTGTATGGTAGTTCTGTTTTTAGTTTTTTAAGGAAGCTCCATACTGTTCTCCACAGTGGCTGTATCAATTTACATTCCCACCTACAGTGCAAGAGGGTTCCCTTTTCTCCACACCCTCTCCAGCATTTGTTGTTTGTAGATTTTCTGATGATGCCCATTCCAACCGGTGTGAGGTGATACCTCATTGTAGTTTAGATTTGCATTTCTCTAATAATTAGTGATTTTGAGCAGCTTTTCATGTGCTTCTTGGCCATCTGTATGTCTT
>NC_041225.1:62858187-62859629 GCF_002837175.3 Physeter macrocephalus
GTCTTGTTGATGGTTTCCTTTGCTGTGCAAAAGCTTTTAAGTTTCATTCGGTCTCATTTGTTTATTTTTGTTTTTATTTCCATTTCTCTAGGAGATGGGTCAAAAAGGATCTTGCTGTGATTTATGTCATAGAGTGTTCTGCCTATGTTTTCCTCTAAGAGTTTGATAGTGTCTGGCCTTACATTTAGGTCTTTAATCCATTTTGAGTTTATTTTTGTGTATGGTGTTAGGGAGTGTTCTAATTTCATTCTTTTACATGTAGCTGTCCAGTTTTCCCAGCACCACTTACTGAAGAGGCTGTCTTTTCTCCATTGTATATCCCTGCCTCCTTTGTCATAGATTAGTTTACCATAGGTATGTGGGTTTATCTCTGGGCTTTCTATCCTGTTCCATTGATCTATATTTCTGTTTTTGTGCCAGTACCATATTGGCTCGATTACTGTAGCTTTGTAGTATAGTCTGAAGTCAGCGAGTCTGATTCCTCCAGCTCCGTTTTTGTCCCTCAAGACCTCTTTGGCTATTTGGGGTCTTTTGTGTCTCCATACAAATTTTAAGATTTTTTGTTCTAGTTCTGTCAAAACTGCCATTGGTAATTTGATAGGGGTTGCATTGAATCTGTAGATTGCTTTGGGTAGTATCGTCATTTTCACAATATTGATTCTTCCAATCCAAGAACATGGTATATCTCTTCATCTGTTGGTATCATCTTTAATTTCTTTAATCAATGTCTTATAGTTTTCTGCATACAGGTCTTTTGAATCCCTAGGTGGGTTTATTCCTAGGTATTTTATTCTTTTTGGTGCAATGGTAAATGGGAGTGTTTCCTTATATATTGAAGAATCCTTGCATTCCTGGGATAAACCCCACTTGATCATAGTGTATGATCCTTTTAATGTGCTGTTGGATTCTGTCTGCTTGTATTTTGTTGAGGAATTTTGCATCTATATTCGTCAGTGATATTGGTCTGTAATTTTCTTTTTTTGTGTTAGCTCTTCTCTAAATGTTTGATAGGATTCACCTCTGAAGCCATCTGGTCCTGGACTTTTGTTTGTGGGAAGATTTTTAATCACAGTTTCAATTTCATGACTTGTGACTGGTCTGTTCATATTTTCTATTTCTTCCTGGTTCAGTCTTGGAAGGTTATACCTTTGTAAGAATTTGTCCATTTCTTCCAGGTTGTTCATTTTATTGGCACAGAGTTGCTTGCAGGAGTCTCTTAGGATGCTTCGTATTTCTGCAGTGTCTGTTGTAACTTCTCCTTTTTCATTTCTAATTTTATTGATTTGAGTCCTCTCCCTCCTTTTCTTGATGAATCTGGCTAATGGTTTATCAGTTTTGTTTATTTTCTCCAAGAACCAGCTTTTAGTTTTATTGATCTTTGCAATTGTTTTCTTTGTTTCTGTTTCATGTATTTCTGCTCTGATCTTTATGATTTCTTTCCT
>NC_041225.1:62860864-62863827 GCF_002837175.3 Physeter macrocephalus
TAGAGAAGTTCCTTTAGCATTTGTTGTAGAGGTGGTTTGGTGGTGCTGAATTCTTTTAGCTTTTGGTTGTCTGTAAAGCTTTTAATTTCTCCATCGAATCTGCATGAGATCCTTGCCGGATAGAGTAATCTTGGTTGTAGGGTCTTCCCTTTCATCACTTTAATATGTAATGCCACTTCCCTCTGGCTTGTATAGTTTCTGCTGAGAAATCAGCTGTTAACCTTATGGGAGTTCCCTTGTATGTTATTTGTCGTTTTTTCCTTGCTGCTTTCAATAATTTTTCTTTGTCTTTAATTTTTGCCGATTTGATTACTATGTGTCTTGGCATGTTTCTCCTTAGGTTTATCCTGTATGGGACTCTCTGCACTTCCTGGACTTGGGTGGCTATTTTCTTTCCCATGTTAGGAAAGTTTTTGACTATAATCTCTTCAAGTATTTTCTCGGGTCCTTTCTCTCTTCTCCTTCTGAGACCCCTATAATGCGAATGTTGTTGCGTTTAATGTTGCTCTCTTCATTTCTTTTCATTCTTTTTTCTTTATTCTGTTCCACAGAAGTGAATTCCACCATTCTGTCTTCCAGGTCACTTATGCGTTCTTCTGCCTCAGTTATTCTGCTGTTGATTCCTTCTAGTGTAGTTTTCATTTCAGTTACTGTATTCTTCATTTGTTTGTTTGTTCCTTACTTCTTCTAGGTCTTTGTTAAACATTTCTCGCATCTTCTCAATCTTTGCTTCCATTCTTTTTCCAAGGTCCTGGATCATCTTCACTATCATTATTCTGAATTCTTTTTCTGGAAGGTTTCCTATCTCCACTTCATTTAGTTGTTTTTCTGGGGCTTTATCTTGTTCCTTCATCTGGTACATAGCCCTCTGCCTTTTCATCTTGTCTATCTTTCTGTGAATGTGGTTTCCTTCCACAGCCTGCAGGATTGTAGTTCTTGCTTCTGCTGTCTGCCCTCTGGTGGATCCCCATTACTTATAGATGAAGATATACTAACTAAGAATACTGTGCAAGGAGGGGTAGATTATACACACATACAATTAAAGAAATTCCCGGAACTTCCCTGGTGGCAAAGTGGTTAAGAATCCGCCTGTCAATGAACGGGACACGGGTTCGAGCCCTGGTCCAGGAAGGTCCCACATGCTGCGGAGTTACTATGCCCGTGCGCCACAACTACTGAGCCTGCGTTCTAGAGCCCAAGAGCAACAACTACTGAGTCTGCGTGCCACAACTACTGAAGCCTGCACACCTAGAGCCCATGCCCTGCAACAAGAGAAGCCACCACAATGAGCAGCCTGCACACCGCAATGAAGAGTAGCCCCCGCTCGCCGCAACTAGAGGAAGCCTGCGTGCAGCAACGAAGAACCAATGCAGCCTAATTAATTAATTAATTTTTTAAAAAACGACATTCCCAATAAGTGAAAAAAGAAGTTATAAAGCAGTAACTAGTATAACCATTTTTGTTTTTTTATATATGTTTTTGCATAGATAAAATTGGAATATACAAAATCTGTTAGTGGGGCTTCCCTGGTGGCGCAGTGGTTGAGAGTCCACCTGCCGATGCAGGGGACACGGGTTCGTGCCCCGGTACAGGAGGATCCCACATGCTGCGGAGCGGCTGGGCCCGTGAACCATGGCCGCTGAGCCTGTGCGTCCGGAGCCTGTGCTCCGCAACGGGAGAGGCCACAACAGTGAGAGGCCCGCGTAACGCACCAGAGCCTGTGCCCCGCAACGGGAGAGGCCACAACAGTGAGAGGCCCGCGTAACGCAAGAAAAAAAAGAAAATCTGTTAGCAATAGCTGCTCTTTACATAGCATTCTAAGATCTTTAACTTTCGATGTTTTTCTATTATTTGAATTTTTATAATAAATATATATTCTTTTGTAATAAACACAATAAAAAGAAATAAAGCATAAATTCCTTTCTATTCACTGATTTATAGTAGCACTGATATTGATTTATTCATTTTATAAATTTCCATAATAAAGCCAACAGAATTCTATGGTTAATGGCTAATTTCTTCATAGTTAAGAAATGTATACATATAGTTAATAGGGCTGAAAAGAGAATAGTTCACTATTCTGTGAATAAACTTAAAAGTGACTAAATATTACAGATCAATCTTCATGACAATGAGTTCTAAGTAACTGTCCACATTATTTGACTCCACTGAAATTCATTCTATCAAATCTTAATTGAAATAAATAGACCATTTTGAATACCTACTATCTATGTGCCAGACACTGTATCAGGTACCTGAGATAGTTAACAGTAAGTACTATGGCTCAGATAGGCTGTCATCAAAACAGTTCTTGTTTAGATGGAGTTGATCTTTTTAACTGTTGATCTCTTTATGTAAAAAAGAGACACCAAACAACTCCTAGTGGCTAAAGATATTATACAGAATTCTTACATAAACTTTCCCCTTTCCCCTCTGAATAAATATTAAAACCAATGCCTCTTTGCCACTAAATTTTTGTACCCACATTAAGGCTAAATTACCTAATTTTAATATGTATAAATTTTTGGTCATTCACCGTCCTCTCACTCTTAATTTCCACAGTGGTTTTTTCAATATAAAATCCATTTCAATACAAAGATGGCAAAAAGAAGCCTGTTGTTTTTGCTACACAGGCTTACAGGCTGTCTTTACCTTGGCAAGATAACCACAGATTCAGGAAACTATTTAGAAATTCAACTTTTTCATTTCACCAAAAGTGATCAGGTTCTGACTTAAACATTCAAATAAAAGCATAAAATAACTGATAAATGAAAAAGCAAACTTCAATGAAAATACAGGACCAAGGTAGTCAGATTCTTATTTTGCTTTATAAGAAAGTCAACAAGGGCTTTCCTGGTGGCGCAGTGGTTGAGAGTCCACCTGCCGATGCAGGGGACACGGGTTCGTGCCCTGGTCCGGGAAGATCCCACATGCCGCAGAGCGGCTAGGCCTGTGAGCCATGG
>NC_041225.1:62863963-62882641 GCF_002837175.3 Physeter macrocephalus
AGAGGCCCGGTTACCGCAAAAAAAAAAAAAAAAAAAAAAGTCAACAACTGGAAAAAAAAAAAAAAGCCCCACAAAAATTATAACACCAAAGCAACATACTGAAGTAACCCTAGTACAAATTGAGTATATTCAGTAATAAGGTAAAACAAAAAGTCAGCAGAATTTTTTAGGAAACCAAATGACTTTTCTATCTTCAAGTTTCTTTAAAATAGCATTCTTTTAAAAAAAATCTGGAATAATTGTACATGACTTTAAGAAAAAGTCTTGTTAAAATAGTGTCATTTAATTGCATATTAAATCTGAATAGTATCAGAATTGGTCCTTTACTCTTGGCATGCATATTCCACACAGTTCTCAAAATCAAAGCTTTTGTGTTTCACAGTTGTTATTTGATTATCATCTACTCAATATTAAACATGCAAATAAATACACTAAAAATTAGGATGTAATAATATTTCACTTAAAAACAGTATGAAATATTGATTCAATACTGAGCAACATGTCAGCCCAATTCAAAACTGGGCTGTTCATACTGAACACCTGAATTAGTCATATTTCAAGAACACTAAAAGGGCCAGCTTTAAATAAGCAAAACAGAAGAAAAAAATTCTACCGTGTTTCATATACTAAAACACAGGATGAATGACAAAAATATTTAAAGTTCTAAAATCTTCAATCAGTACTTTAAGGTATTTTAAATACTTTCAATGAATTAGAACTATAGTGTAAGAACTTCAAATCAGAACTTTAATTCCTGTTGTAAATGATTACTGGGTAGGAAGAAAGGTATTATACATATTCATACGTTTTGTATAAACTCCTTAAATAATAATAAAATTCTTTTAAATTAAAGTTGTGACTCAATATAAATGATGTTAATATATTCAAATAATTTCTTTCTTTTTTTTTTGGCTGCGCCATGTGGCTTGTGGGATCTAAGTTCCCTGACTAGGGATGGAACCCATGCCCCGTGTAGTGGAAGCACAGAGAGCTAACCACTGGACCACCAGGGAAGTCCCAAATAATTTTGAAATAACACACAAGTCATTGTTTTTCATGGGTATTTCATATTATCACTGCAGAACCACCAGACCTTTGAATTTTTAAAATATCTTTGTATAAAAGTGAACATTTAAGGCTAACTCTAATATTAAACAAGTTACTGCATCAAATTAATTATTTCCTAACTCATTCAAAATTTGACATGTTTATACTAAATTCTTGAAGTGTGATAAAATTCCTAGGGAAGAAACTGAACTATCACTAATGTATGGTAGAGACATGAAGATTTAAGTTCCCCTCTCATGACAAAGTTCAAATCAATTTTACATTAAATGAACTGAAAAAAACATTCCTCCTTCTCTGTGGTTGTTGTCCATGCCCAGCACTCCTTGGTCTGTTACCTAAACCAGGAAAAGTACTAAGACAAATGGCCGTCAGTATTGGGAGTATGACGTATAAAAATGCCCCCTGACAATTGTTAATCCAGTTGACAAACATTTCTTGAGCACTTACTATTTGATTTCACTCATCATCTCACTCAGTTCTCAGTGGGGAGGGGAAATATAGGGGCAGGGAATTAAGAGGTACAAACTATCACGTACAAAATAAGCTAAAAGGATATATTGTACAACACAGGGAATACAGCAAATATTTTATAATAACTATAAATGGAGTATAATCTTTAAAAATTGTGAATCACTCTACTGTACACCTGTAACATGTAATACTGTACCTCAACTACATTTCAATAAAAAAAATTATCAAAAGAAAGAAAATGTCCACATATGAAATTCACGATAAATTACTAAGAGAAACTAGGAATAGTTACTCTGTTTCCCTTGAGTTTTAAAGTTTGTTTTTTTCAATTTTAAAATATTAGGAATTTATATATACAGTCAGTTCTGCTATAATGCTTATTTTGAAAATTCAAATTTGTTCCAATTTGATGGATATATTAAGGAACAATAGGAGTGATTTCGTCTGTGAGAAACACTGAGTGAACACAAAAACTGCACCCAGGTGAACTGAGCAGCATATGAATACACAAAACGTGCACATCCCTCAAACATCTACCAGCTAATCAAGATGGTGTCACACTGGCATAAGTACAGACATTAATGGAATAAGAGCTGATCATGTGTTTATGATCAACTGATTTTCAACAGAGGTGCCAAGATCACTCAAAGGGATAAAGGTTTTTTCAACAAATGATGCTAGGACAACTGGGTAGCCACATGCAAAAGAATGAAGTGGGACCCTTACCTCATACCATACACAAAAACTAACACAAAATGGACCAAAGACCCAAATGTAAGAACTAAAATTATAAAACTCTTAGAAGAAAACACAGGAGTAAATCTTTAAGACCTTGGATTTGGCAGTGGATTCTTAGATATGACTCTAAGAGCACAAGCAATGAAAGAAAAAGATAAATTAGATTTCATCAAAATTAAAACCTTTTGTGCCTCAAAGGGCACTATCATGAAAGTGAAAAGACAACACACAGAAAGGGAGAAAATATTTGCAAATCATGTATCTGATAAAGAACTTGTATGTAGAATATATAAAGAACTCTTACAACTTAGTAATGAAGACAAATAACTCAATTCAAAAATGAGTAAAGGATCTAAAGGGAGATTTCTCCAAGGAAAATATACAACAGCCAATAGGAACATGAAAAGATGCTTGATCTCATTGGTCAGTAGGGAAATGCAAATAAAAAACACAAAGAGATAACACTTCACACCCATAAGGATGGCATTAATCAAAAAGTCAGATAATAACAACTGTTGGTGAGAATGTAGGGGAACTGGAGTCCTCACACACTGTTGCGGACATGTAAAATGGTACAGCCACATTGGAAAAGTCTGGCAGTTGTTCAAATGATTAAAAGTAGAGTTACCATATGACCCAACAATTCCACTCCTCAGCATATACTCAAGTGAAATGAAAACATATATCCACACAAAAACCTGTATGCAGATGCTTACAGCAACTTATAATAGCAAAAAGTGAAAACAACCTAGATGTCCATCAATTGATGAATGGATAAACAAAATGTGGTACATATCCATCCATATCATTCAGCCGTAGAAAGGAATAATGTACTGATACACGCTACAACATGGATGAACCTTGAAAATGTCATGCTATACAAAAAAAGCCAATCACAAAAGATCACATATTATATGATTCCATTTTTATGAAATGTCCAAAACAGGCAAATCTACAGACAGTAAATAGATTAGTGGTTGCTTAGGGCTAGGGGAGGGGTAATAAGGAAGTGGCAGGTAAAGGACATTGAGTTTCTTTTTGAGGTGATGAAAATATTCTAAAACTGACTGTAATGATTGCTGTACATATCTGTGAATATAATAAAAACTATTGAATTGTACACTTTATATAGGTGACATATATGTGTTTGAATTATATCTCAATACTGTTTAAAAATTCATCTCCCAGCTATCTCAGTTCCCCGCACGTATATGAGCCACACCTTCCACATCTGTCTTAGCTTTCCAACAACCTTCCTTCATACTAACTTAAAAGAGGCAACCCTTCCCACATCTACTTCCAAAAGCAAATTTCAGGTTTTGTCCAAGGAAAAGTGCCGTATTTATTATAATATTTATGCAATTCTTAACCATTTAACATGTATTAAACTGTCCTGCCATTTTTATTAAGTTCCTACCTTTTTTAATGTGTTACTGATGAAGTTTTTGAGTGTTATGCCCCATCCCATTTTTCCCATAAGTTCTGTGTTTCTTATTGCCCAGTTTTGCATAATGCAAGGATTTTTAGGAATGCATATGCCATCTTATAGCAGAACTGACTATAGAATCAGATGACAGTATCTTCCCCAAGTACACCATTAATGCTATCATCAGAAACAGAATTCAAAGCTGGATAAATCACCAGTCCAAACCAATAAGGTTTCAACTGATTTTCACTGTTTAAAAATGTCAAACTAAAATACCAGAAGAAATTAATGCCATTTGGGATACTATGGTAACAATGTGGGAAAAAGTATTCAATGTGACACTTTTGTTTTCTTGAGACTTTATGAACACTAGAAGATGGTTCTGAAGGGGAACAAACAAACATTTCAAAAGGAAAAAGTCAGTAATTTATGGAGCCTAGCTACCCAGCAAGTATCCTCTGCTCCACTTGGGCTGTTCTCTTCCAAATCACACAAAAATACCATGTTCATTTCAGTTTCTATAGTTTCATTCATCCCGCTAGCGTGGGGTGTCTCCCCTTCCCACTTAGTCTTACCAAATCTCTTACTCCTGATCCAAGTCCTTCATAGATCATCCCCCCATCCAGCTCATTCTTCAGTGGTCTCCTACCCTACTGAGTTCCTAAAACCTCATTGTTCAAGCTACACAAATTTAGTCTTATGTTTTCATCTCATCCTTGCCCCTTGAATGTCCAACATCCTCATGGAGAGAAGCACAGCTAATACATCAGACTCCACAGAGAGTCTGCATAACATAGAGCACAGAGTTAAGGGCTCAAGAAGTTTTTGCTGCTGGGTGATAAACAAGACAAAATCATGGGCACCAAATAACTTTCTAGTTTTCTTAGTTATAACTCAACCATTTCTGATACAAATGATTTCACTGCCTTTCAAGAAGCTAAAATTTTAACTTAACAATGCTGAAAATACATACAGCTGCTCTAAGGGAATAAAATCCTGTAAAACCTGCCCTCGGATGTCTCACCACAAAAGAGGCTGAACAAGAAACTATAGTTTTTCCAATAACCATTTTTAGATGGTGAACCCCAATTCTACATTATAAGATGTACGGAAGCAATTTGATCTGTAGCAATTTTATCACAGTGATAAATTATCCCCGAGGAGGGGTTTTCAAAGTTTTCTTTTGGTAACAGAAACCTTTTTCCAAGCAAAAGGCTAAGTGGAATTCTACCATACAAAAAAAAAAAAAAAAAAAAAAATGCAGAGCTGATCTTGCTAACGTGGAGGGAGAGGCCTATAGTTCTGCCTGCTTGGGTCTCCCTCAAGTGCATGCCATCCTTCCCTGGCCCCAGTCTCCAGCTGCAGTGGGCCCTTACAGCATCACTGAGAACCATACAGTGCTGAGAAACACTCAAGGAACAATCAGCAAGCTGCCATGAATAGAAAAGTACCTCATTAATTTTTTTTTAATTTCAAACATCACTAGAATATAAAATTAAAACTTACCCATTTCTACTGAAAACTCTTAGCCATGCTTTGAAGTTTGGTCCTAACAAACATAAACAAGGTACAGTAGTAAAAGTGGACAAAGTAACTGCGAGTAAAAATGTTTCCAATGCCAACCTAGAAAAATAACACTGTATTAATTTTTTTTAAGTGTTAAAGGTGCATGTACGCACACATACATAATCTTTTTTACTTAAATAGATTTAGTATAAAACTATTTTCTTACACTTAGAAAGGTAACATGAGTCTTACTACCAAAATGCAAGCTATAAAAAACAATCTAGCAAATATTTGGCTTTGATGATAGAGTTCAGAAGTGTTAAATGCCATACAATACTGAGACTGTCCATTGCAAGAAAACCCTTTTCTAGATTATTAACTTTTTCCTCAATAGTCTCTGGAACTTTCTCTGCAATCCGTGGTTCAAATTTAGCTTATATCGGAACCACATGGAGAACTAGGTAAATTTGTTTCTAAGGCCTGAGAATTTGCATTTCGATAAAATGCTGATGTTGTTGGTTTTAGAACCACACTTGGAGAATCACTGCTCCAGACATTCATTCTACTCTAAAATGGATTACAGAGAAATTATCATTTCCCATTACAAAGGTCTTGTCCTCCCCACTCTAGAAAATAATTACCTGTTAATCTAGTATGTGTATATATAACCACGTATATATATATATATATATATATATATATATATGTAAAACTATACATATAGCTATGTGTGTGTGTGTGTATATGTATTGCATCACTCATTTCAACATGATCATTTATCACTGCTAAACTGAACTTTCCCAAACTATAATGGAACATTACATAAGACATATTAATGAATTTGGCTTTCACTAATTCAAAATTGTTCAGTTTTGAAAAGGTGTTGAGTTAAATTTTACCTTTAAACTATAAACATTAACTTTTACGTAATTAAATACAAGAATCTATTGACTTTTCTTAAGAAAATAAACTCTTTTCAAGCACTTCAGAATCACATTTACTATTTATAACTAATTTATATATATCATTATAGTCAGTTTCCTTAGAGGTTCTAAGGGCCACACACCTATTGGTATATGACAGTTTCTCCCCCTTTAAGCAACTGCATGATAAAAGGCTACATAATAGGAGCATTTAATGAATTAAGTTATTCCATTGTCTTTTAAAAAAATAACACTGCCAAGGGCAATGATGTCAGTATCCTTCTGTGATCCATTGATTAAACACACCATGTTTTTTCTCTAATCACCAATAGAATTAGCACTTGGCTTAATAAATGACTGTTTTAAAATATAGTTGGCTTAAGGTAAAAAATTTCAGACTTACTCTGTTAGTGGTGCTCCATATAGAACAAAAATTACATGAAAGGAGAAACAAGACATAAGAAAGTAGATACAGCATTTCAAAAATCTGGTTACCTAAAAGAGAAATGAACAACTTAAAGAATCAAGAGAATGACTAAAGGACAGCAAATGCTTTATCTACAGATACAACTTAGTCCTATAATGTGTGATACAGCTGAATATTCTTTGGATCTGCTCCTGAAGTCAGATCACATGTTCTTTGCACAGCACTGTAAAAAAGCCACAAGACAAAAATCGACCCCCATGTTCCACTCACCTAACCAACAGTAGAATCAGAAAATGTTTTTGTTTCTATGCTAAGTACTGAACTATGTTGTTAATCAGTATTTATGAAATATTTACCAATAAGTGTGCTAGGATACAAAAATCACAAACACAGTCCTTCTTGTGTGATGATACATGAAATAGTTATAGAAAATAATGATTATAATAATTTTTTTTCATTTTAAAACAAAATTCCTAGGAAAATTGGACCAAAAAAAAGCACAACATTAAATAATTCCCCAAATCATATTCATGTTACTATATGATCCACATAAAAAAAGACCTGCATGTCTGCAAATCAGTGTGGGACCTACTTGATTTCGAGCTCAAGAAGATCTAATAATAAAACACACAATGAGCGTTTTAAATCATAGGGCAGTAAATGCGTTTTAAATTACCTAATAAAGAACATACACATAGTACTGAATAATGTTAAGTGAGGACTTTATTAATTTAAATAATAGTCAAGTGTTACACTGTAGTGAATATTCCAGAAAATAGATTCCAATGTCTGAAAACTTCAACTGCTATTTAGTCAAGGAAGGCCAAGCTTGAAACAAGAGCTTATTTTGTAATTTCTGAAAAACCCATTGTGTTTTTCAGAAATGCAAAGGATGAATGAAAATAAACTGAAATGTCTTATAAGATTTAAAGGTGATTGCTACATTTATATTTATATATATTGCTACATTGAAGATGTATTTATCTTCAATGATGACATAAAACATGACTATATAGGTTCACAATGCTATGATATCCAATTAATACATGGCAAGAATCTATCAAACACTGTGGACAGTCTTCCAGCAAGCAATAGGCTACTGACTAGAAAAAAAAAAAAATCAGCTTCTTTATTCACTGTAAATAACCCAATAAATACTTGACTAATACTTTATTCATCCAGTAAAAAAAACATTACCTACATCTAAAAATCAGTTGTCAAGAAATAAGCCTTACCTTGTATGATAATGAACTTCTTTTAGAAGATGCATTTGGTTTCACTACTAAATACGATACTAAATTGACAGCAGTTACAGAAACAGAACAGATGCACAACCATGTCAAGTGTGTTTCCAGTACTGAGAAGTTCTCCAAGAAGAATGATGGAATGAAGATGCTTAGGATAATTGAAAATATGCATAATAGATGGACATACAGTAGTCTCTTGATGTCAGTATCTTTCATGGTGTTTTCCTGAGCGGCTATCTAATGAAAAACAAATTAAGAAAAGAGCATAGGCAATAATGACTTTTTCCATTGTCCTAAATGCTCCAACGTCTAAAAACAAGCCATGAACCAGAGTCAATTTTCTATGGGCAATAATGTCTTAGTGTTAGAATATAGGAAGATGCATATGTGTAAAAACTTATAGACTAATATAGTATAAACAGCTCTCAGAGCCTGAAAAAGGACAAATTTACTAATTTCTTAACTATTTGTGCCTAGTTTCTGTAAAACAGTCATGTGCTAGGACTAATTAAGCAATTCGGTTTTTTTTCTTTTTGCCAAAATCAGAGGTGAAAACAAACAGCATGTGGTAATGATTTGCCCTGTTGGAAATATAAGCTATGCTTTCTAGAAACCCCATAATAAAATTTGGCTGAACTGTTGGCATTTTTATCATTATGGAGCCTTGTCTAACATCACAGTAGTTCACATTTTCTAACAAATGCCAAGTAACACCTGGTACACACTGGAATACTCAAATGGCGGCCAGTGTTACCAAGAAGCTTCAAAGAACATCATGCTAAACTAAGAGTCCCAGTGCTGCAAAAATACCAAAATGACAATGTCAGTTACAGATGCCAGATTCCAACCAAAAGCAGAGCATGAATGGAAGGTGGAAAAATATTTACGTTCTCTCTCACTCTCTGTGTGTGTGTGTATATATATATATATATATATATATATATATATAAACACGTTAATTTATATATGCATGTATTTACAAATTACCTAAAAGATAGCTTATACATAGTATTGACTAATGTTAAGTAAGGACTTTATTAAAGTAGTAGTCCACATGTTACACTGTGGTTAATATTCCAGAAAAAAAATATATATATATGTGTATATTTTATAGACACACACAGGGCTCCCACTGGGGCAAAGGGGCGAATCCACGCCTTATACTAACACTCTCGATTAATTCACACTGTACTTTTACAAGGCAAACACTTTACTGATAAGGAAACAGGCTAAGACAGATTAGGAAACACTCCAAGGTCCCAAGCTGCCAAGTGCTAAAGCCATTTCAAAACCTAGCCTCTTTGATACAAAGATACGCACTAGGGGGTCGAGAAAAGAATGCGTGGAAAGAAAGAAAAAAGGAAATGTTTCTTACAGGTCCTAGCCTCAGCTGAGGGGCTGGGAAGGGGAATCCAGAATATACTCTCTCAACAGACACACCTTCAGATATTTTTCTGGGCCACCCTCAGAATCGCAACTGACAGAAGCAGATCTGGACCTAAGACAGTGAGTGGTACCCAAAGTCGGATGCTTGCTGAATGACGGAATGAATGAGTGAACTAACGAAGAGTTGGTCCAGTGTTGCCCCTCCTGAGAAACCAGCCCTGTGTTAGGCCCTGGCGAGCCCAGGAGGACTCCCGTCAGGTGCCTCCTCGGGTGGCCAGGGCCCCGGCCTCCACGGTCTGACCTGGCCCGAGTCCTCAAGTCTTGCAGCGGGAGAGGAGGCTCTTCTGAGCGGCTCCTAGAGGAGACTTCGCGGGAATCGGGGGACCTTAACCTGCAGCTCCATCCCAAACTGGGTCGCTCCGAACTCTGCCCAAGCCTCAGCCGACGGGAGTGTGGGCAAAGAGGGAAGAATTGAGAAGCATAATCAAAGAGCACAAGCGTGTAGACCGAGAGAAAAGAAGGGACAGACACAGAAAGTCGGATCCGAAAGAGGCCAGTCCATCAGGGCAGCCCCTGGGTCACGCAGGAAGAGCGGCGCTGGAGGGGCCGGCAGGCGCGGACCGGCCGGGGGCAGAGATTCCCGGCCAGTTGGACAGCTGGCGGAAGTGGCTTGCAGCGCCGGGAGGCTCGTGCACCTCGAGCCTCCGGCTGGGCTTACCTAACTCTCCCGCCCGCGGAAGAGAACGGACGGTTACTACCTCCCACCATCAGGTGTGACTCGGCGTCCTGTGCCTCGCGCAGGCGCAGGCCTGTGGGGAGGGGGCCCAAGGCCTCACAGCCAATCGCAGAAGTGAAGAGGCGGGCCAAGAAGGCAGCCCCGCCTCCCCAATCGCGTTTATTCCTCCCGCGGCTTTCCAGGTGTTGGATAGGCGGGGCGGAGGGCGGAAGGGCCGGAAGTGGATTTTCGTAACCCGGAAGGGGAGCTCTTCCTTGGCTGTATTGTTAACGTCTTCCAGCTGCCGCTCGTCCTGCGGCTGAGGGAATCGTCACGGAAGGATGGTGTGCGAGAAATGTGAGTTAAGGAGACTCTTTGCGGGAGAAGGAGGCTGGGAGAACCTAACGAGTTCCCCGGGAACTTTGCTCTTTCTTTGTTTTTCCTTCGGCCACAGGTCCTTGATTCTAGCCTCTGTCCTCCTATCCTGCCCTTTGACCATTCCTGCCCTCCACAACGACCGTATCGTCCTGTATTTGCATTCAGAGTGGTCTCAGTTTTGCACCTCTTTGTCTATTTCCGTTGCTTCCCATCAACCCCGGGTATCATCCTGTACTGCTTCTTGACGGGCTTCTTCTCTTCACAGACCCGCCGGGTTGGAATGGATCTTAAAAGTCACTTCCACAGCATCTGGAGTTGATGGATTTAGCAAATAAAAGTACCGGACACCCAGTTAAATTTGAATTTAAGGAAAACAAATAATTTATAGTGTAAGTGTGTCCTATGCAATATTTGAGACTTGGTTCTGTTTGCTGTTCCTCACTACAGTAAGTGCTTTGTCCCAAAGCACGCACTTTTAGGCCCTTCTTTACTTTAAAAAAAAAAAAAAGTATTCATTGTTTATATGAAATTTAAATCTAACTGGGTGTCCTATATTTTATCTAACAAACCTAAGTCAGTATCCCATCCAATGGCTTAAATGCTCTTTGCATGAATGCATAGAGGATTGAGGCACAGGGGTAGGAGACTCTCACCACCTTCAAAGCAGTCTGTGCAGATTTCACTGGCTTTTAGAAAAGTCTTTCCTCCCTATAGTTGCCATCCAGTGATTCTAATGCCAACCCTTGAGATTTCTAGAAAATATCTTATGATTTTTTGACCTCACTAACTGGTTATGTGTTTAGAAAGCTGTCATATCCCCAAATCCCTTTTTCCTACACCTAGATATGTCTGACTCTTCTGTGACAATTTCAAGTCCTCTTATCCTGATAATTGTCTAATTAACGTGATCCACTTTGTTTATATCCCTATAGTATATAAAACTTTGAACACAGATGCCCTTGAGTTTGAATCACAGTTTTTATATTAAGTGAAAGAATGACCATGGATGGTTACTTTAATAAATTCTCAGGGTGCAGAGAATAATTTGGGATTTTTATATTTGGAGCCTGGCATTCAGGAGGACCCTCCTCAATGAGGCCTCAGCTTACCTTTTTAACTGCATTTTCACTAAGCCTTACCCTTTTCACTTCAGCCAAACCAAACAATATTTTGCCCATATGTACCCTGAGTTTTCAATGCCTTTCCCCAGGATGTGTCTCTTATCCAGTTTACCTTCATCCTCTTTTCTCCTCTTTCTTCACAGTCTCATTGCCGCTAACCCTCTCTATTGCCTTCCCCACAAAGCTTCACTGGATTTCCCTAGCCAAGGTTATTTCTTCCTCCATGGAATTTCTCCTAATACTTGAGCTCTCAATTGTCATACTATTTACTTTCCAGCTTATATTTTAGTTCAATAATTCTTAACTTTTTTTTTTGGTTCTCTGAGCCCTTTGAGAATGTGATGAAAGCTGTAGACTTAACATAGTCTATTAAAAAATGGATATACAAAAGGTTTGTGTACAATTTAATCTTGTTCATATATCTCCAGGTCTACCTGTGAAACTCAGGTTAAGGACGACTATTAGAGAAATCAGTGTGCTATAAATTCCTTGAAATCTAGAGCTTTATCTAATTCGTTTTTGGTTTTTTTTTTTTTGTGGTACGCGGGCCTCTCACTGTGTGGCCTCTCCCGTTGCGGAGCACAGGCTCCCGACGCGCAGGCTCAGCGGCCATGGCTCACGGGCCCAGCCACTCCACGGCATGTGGGATCTTCCCGGACCAGGGCACGAACCCGTGTCCCCTGCCTCGGCAGGCGGACTCTCAACCACTGCGCCACCAGGGAAGCCCTAATTCGTTTTATTTTTATCTGTACTTTGTACAATGGCTTATACATCAGAGATGCTTAGTAAATATTTATGGAATGAATAGATTTATCAGATTTGTTTAAAGGATACATGTACAGAGGAAGCCTATTATAAGCCATACTATTATCCACAAATTTTACTGAAGAGTCAGTTATCCATTGCCCGCAGTTAATATCTTAAGTCTCAGTTCACTGGCCCCGACCCCAGCATTAACAGGCTTGTACATAATATGACTGGTGATGCCTTTGAAAACTTTAGGCACAATGAAATGTATTTATTAAATAGTAAACACTAATCCCCCTTACTTTTACTGTCTTGTTATAACAGGTGAAAAGAAACTTGGTACTGTTATCACTCCAGATACATGGAAAGATGGTGCAAGGAATACCACAGGTATTTTTCCTTTTAGAACGTGGAAACTGAATCAGATACTTCCTGTGAATAATGTTTTCACTTTTACATTATTTGTAAAATGATATGTTGTTATGTGTACAATGTATTTTATCTGTTAAACATTAAGGAATACTAGATACCCCAACAATTTAATATCTTTTCTATTTAGTTCTCTCAGTGACATGTCAGGGTTCCTAATTTGATAGGCAGGAGATAGCAAAATAATTAAATGATTTTTAAGCAATGAATATATCACAGTAATTAATTTGATTCAGCTTAATTAGGGTTAGTATTGAAAGCCCCCTCTCCTCACCTGATTTTTATGTTCTTGAACAAATTATTTAAATGTTTTCACTTTCATAATCATTAAATACAGTGAAGATGTTTTCAAAGGGAAGAAAAATATTTTTACTGTATTCAAGATCAATGGCACCAAAGTAGCGGCATCTAGATTTTACATTAGATAGAGTAAATATAGACCCATTCCTAAAGTCCTACTCTGAGTCTGAGAAATAAAATGATTGCCTTTTATCCAAATTTTTATTTTCCTAGTAAATAATTGTGTGGTTTTTTTTTTAAGTAGTGTCTTTGAAACCTGGCTACTAAATGAAATTTTTTAAAATTTTGATATAGGCTGCTCTATTGGTAGGAGGTCAAAAAATGAACTTTCTAACTAATTGTTAAATGTTTCATGTATGTGTTATGTGTGAAATGTGTAGACATAACACACTAAAATACATGTGTATTTCAATGCAGAAAGTGGTGGAAGAAAGCTGAATGAAAATAAAGCTTTGACCTCAAAAAAAGCAAGGTAGGTATAAGAGCATCTATAAAGCAGTCATATAAATTTCCACTCTTTTTAATATTAAGTGTATTGGAATGAATTTGTTTTGCCTCATTCTGTTGTGATAAAACATAGAGTTAGATAGTTCCAAGCATGCATAACCAAGCTGTCTGTTATAACCTGCTGATTTCACCCTGTTCATTTTCACTGTATCAGTATATAAAGATATTATATATAATTTTTATAATTTCACCAGAAAGCATGACTTATTTTTTCTAGTTCTTAATTTTCCTGCAAATCAGAGGCTGCAGAGCAATGTGGACAGGTCATGAGCTCTGGAGTCAGACCTAAATTTGAATCTAGATTTTTTTACTATCTAGCTCTGTAACCTTAAGCAAGTTAAACCAGTTCTAAACTTTTCTGAACATTACTTTTTTACCTAGGAATAAGTATAAAAATGTCTCCCACCATAAAAACAATTTTTGACACCATGCTCTATTATATCCAGTCTTAAAACTTCCATGAATCCTTCCAGCTGCCATCCCATTTCCTTGCTTCCTTTTACAGAAAAAGTTTTCAAAAGCCTTATCTAGATAGTACTTTCTCAGTGTCCTTAAGTTCTATTTACCCCTTCAGCCACTCTAGTCAGGCCTCCATCTCCACCACACTCCTAAACCTACTCTTGCCAAGATCACACGTGACCTTTAAAACTGATGGCTACTTCTCTGTTCTTACCTTATTTAACCTTTAGAAAACTCTCTTTTTTGCAACCCTTTATTCTCTTGGCTTTGAGATACCACAGTCTCCTTTCCTCTTAACTCACTAACTGTTCCTTCTCAATTGAGTGCTTCTGGTCTCAATCCTAGACTTTTTTTTTTTTCTGTTCATAAATTTATGATCTCTCCTCAAGTGACTTTAGTCCAGTGGCTTTAATTTCAAACTGTATGTTAATGAATTCCACATGTATATCTCAGTCCTGACTTTTCTGAGCTCCAAACATATATCCAGTTGCTTCCTTGACTTTTCCAATTCGATGTCTGACAGGCAACCTCTTTTTCCTTCAGTCGAATCATAGTCTTCTCATCATTGCTCTGTGATCCAATCTAGCTGTGCAAAACTGGAATCCCTCACTGATTTCTTAATTTCCCTCACTTTCCATATCCACCAGTGAGTTCTTTGGCTCTACTACCAAAATATAGCCTGAATACACCTGTTTCTGTTCATCTCACCGCTATTACCCTCTTCTAAACCATCATTGTTTCTTACTTGGATATTGTAATAACTTTGTCTCCCTGCTTACTCTCTGGTTCCCTATAGTTCATTCTCATGATAACCAGGGTGGTCCTTTAAAGGGCATGTAACTCCTTTGCTCAAAACCTTGCATTGGTTTTCTTTTTACATTGAATAAAAGCTAGGTCCCATACCATGTTCTTACAGAGTCCTCTGTGATCTGGCCCCTCCTGCCTCTCTGATTGAGGCACTGTTGTGCCAACTCCTGCATCAGATATGCCAAGCCCACTCCCATTGGAATAGGTTTGTGCTTACTACTCCCTCTTCCTAGAATGCATTGCTAAGAGCTTACATAGCTGGCTCTTTCTTGTTACTTGGGTCTCAGCTGAAATGTCACCTCCTCAGAGAGGGTCCTTAACCAGCATCTAAACTAATGTCTTCCTTCCTTCCCCTCATGTCTACCGCAGTATCCTCTCTGAATTTTCTCTACAACAGGTATTACTATCTTAAAAGTGTGGTTGTTTTCTTATTTATTATCTGTCTCCTCTCACTAGAATGTCAGCTTGATGAGGGCAGAGGCTTTGTCTGTCAAGTTCATCTTTGGTATTTAATAATAATAATGAAGCTTGTAATACATAAAGTGCCCGACACATAAAGGTGCTTATTAAATAATGGGTATAAAATAGCATGATAGACTTAAACTTCAATGCATTGTCACATTATGTATTGTTGACTGACTTATTGATGTCTTCTAAGACCACACAGTTATTATTGACCAAGTTGTTATGTTTTACAGAGTGTATAGTTTTAGGTACTTCCAGTTCCTTTATGCTCCCAAACTTACTTCTGTGTCATTAATAAGTAGCTATTACTTTTGGGTATTTTAAATATCTCACTTTGGAAAGTGTACGTAAGATTTCTGGGACATTAAAATGTACATTTTAGAATAAAATATGGTTTTAAGAAAAAGTAATCTCTAGACATGTAGGTCCAAACAAATTGAGCTTATTATTAAAAGGAAGAATAGTGTCCACTCTTAACTTCTCTTGTGGGAAGTAAAGTGACATTCTTTTGGATTTGGAAAAACTAACCTTTAAAAATGAGCTGTTGGGGGCTTCCCTGGTGGCGCAGTGGTTGAGCGTCCGCCTGCCA
Organism: Physeter macrocephalus; assembly: GCF_002837175.3. Taxonomy (NCBI): domain Eukaryota; kingdom Metazoa; phylum Chordata; class Mammalia; order Artiodactyla; family Physeteridae; genus Physeter; species Physeter macrocephalus. The sequence continues at coordinate 62,879,673 of NC_041225.1, forward strand.
ATGCAGGGGACACGGGTTTGTGCCCCGGTCCAGGAGGATCCCACATGCCGTGGAACGGCTGGGCCCGGGAACCATGGCTGCTGAGCCTGCGCGTCGGGAGCCTGTGCTCCGCAACGGGAGAGGCCACAACAGTGAGAGGCCCGCGTACCACAAAAAAAAAAAAAAAAAAAAAAAAAAAAGAGCTGTTGTATCATACCCAAGAGAAGAAACCAGGTCTAGGACACTGTTGGTATTCAGTATATGAGTACGGTTACAAAAAGTTATTACCAATTTAATGGGAAGTATTTCCTCTAAAGTTATTTTGCCCTCCAGTCACTGTAAGGTCACATTTTTTTTAGTAGAAACTTTTTTATCCAAAGGGATTGCATCAGTTAATTGAAAATGTCAGTTAAAGTGGGCAATCATTAAAAGATACACATACCTTATTTTAAGTCAAAGCACATAACTGTACATGCATTCATCAGTCATTTGGCATTGAGACAAGGCTTTTTGAATGTGAGTCTACTTTATAATTTTCCTTACATAAATCATAACCAGAATATATATTTCCAGTATCTTTAAGGTAGAGCAAGAACTGACACTTGTACAGTACCAAGTCCTTCCACTTAGGATTTTTCCTCAATTTTTAAGTTTTCTTACCCATGCCTAATTCCATAGCAGTTTTAATGATTCACACTTACCTGGTCGTCCTAAAGTATTCATTTAGTTTTTAATAGAATCAGTCACTCTTTTTGTACTCTCTTTACATGAGTTTCCATAATATTTAATTATATCACATGAGTAGATTGACAAATACAACTGTTATAAACAGGTTTGGGATTAAGTACAGCTGACTCTTTACAAGCATACAGCTTACATGGAAGGGGCAGAAGTGTGGAGACATATTAAGAGAGTAGCCATTTAGAAGAGTGCTATGCCTATCAATTGTAGAGCTTGATAGAGGGAACAGAGAGCATGAATTAATCACATTTGTTACTTTAGCAAGGTTATTTAAGAGTATTTCTATTGTATTGTACATTTTTCTTTCTTTAAAAAAAAAAATCTCTAGATTTGATCCATATGGAAAGAATAAGTTCTCCACTTGCAGAATTTGTAAAAGTTCTGTGCACCAGCCAGGTTCTCATTACTGCCAGGGCTGTGCCTACAAAAAGGGTAAGTTTCCTTTAATACCATTTTTGAATTCATATCAAACCTACTTCTTTTGATACTGATTTGGATAACATAGTAAAGGAGTAGCCCTTCATAAATTAGTCATATGTTCTTTTTTCTAAGGCAAAATAAACTTAGAACTTGTCATAGTTAAAAGTATATATTTTCTTTTCTGATGCTGTTAAATTATGTTTTAAGCTTCAGGAGTGACTTAAATAAACCAAATCATTTGTATTGGTTAGCTATGTGATTAGTATTATTAGTTGTTATTAAGATTTGATTACTTACATGAGTTGTTTGTTTGTTTTAGGCATCTGTGCTATGTGTGGAAAAAAGGTTTTGGATACCAAAAACTACAAGCAAACGTCTGTCTAGATGTATTGAAGTTTCTGGCTTTCCGTATGATTTTACTTTTTGCTTGAATTTTCAATGCATAATATAGATGTTCAAGTTACAAAATAACATGTCTTAAGACAAGTTTAAACCAGGGAAGTAGATTGGTATTCATTTTTTTGCTCTCAAGAAGTTCAGCAGCAGTGTAACTAGTTTTTGCCTGAAGTTTTTTTTTCCTTACAAACATCTTATTGAACTGGAATAAGTGACAAATTTAACGAAAAACATTTTCGCAGTTCTGTATGCACTTTTTATTTATCATTACTCGTGTAATTTTTATTATCCTTTCCCTCTACTTTATAGATATTGCAAAAGTATGAGAAGGAGGTTATTGATATTTGGCTTTGAACTTGGCATCCAGATTTGGAATTTTTCCCTCATTCCCTTTTGGTTGCATAGTTCTTAGGATCAGCAGTCCCTTAATTAATTGCAGCTTCATAAGCCATTTAAATATCTGAGATCATTATTTCTAACTAGTTCCTTAAGTAATTAGCCCAGACCGAAATCAAACAAAAGTTGTATTTATGTTATTTTTTTATTTGTTCTTGAAGCCAAAGTGCCAATACCTTTCATATGAGAATGGGAACGCAAGGAACACCCCACATAAATCCAAATGAATACACTGGATTTCAGAAAAACACATATTACACATATTACCTTGAATTCAGACCATCATGAAAGCCAGGAGAACAGTGTGCATCCATGATGATGTGTAACGAATGAATCACCATTCCTTGGGAAAGAGCTTTGAAGCAGAAACCAAACTTCTTTTTAACCTCCTCCTCTTCTCCTTCCCCCACCAAAAATAAATAGACTAAGCAAACATTTTGACTCTTTTTTTTTAATATATATATATACATAGATTGCTGAAAGACTACTTTGAGGTTTCTTTTTCTTTTTAATTGAAGTAAAGTTGATTTACAATGTGTTAATTTCTGCTGTACAACAAAGTGATTCAGTTATACATATATATACCTTCTTTTTAAAATTCTTTTCCTTTATGGTTTATCATAAGATATTGAATGCAGTTCCCTGTGCTATGCAGTAGGACCTTGTTGTTTATCCATTCTATATATAATGGTTTGCATCTGCTAACCCCAAAATCCCAATCCATCTCCCTCCCCACCCCACCTGCATTGTTTCTGTTTCTTAGATAGGCTCATTTGTGTCATATTTTAGATTCTACATACGAGTGATATATGGTATTTGTCTTTCTCTTTCTGATTTATTTCTCTTAGTATGATAATCTCTAAGTCCATCCATGTTGCTGCAAATGGCATTATTTCATTCTTTTTTATGGCTGAGTAATATTCCATTGTATATATGTACCACATTTTTTTCTTTTTTTTTTTTTTTTTTTTTTTTGCGGTACGCGGGCCTCTCACTGTTGTGGCCTCTCCCGTTGCGGAGCACAGGCTCCGGACACA
>NC_041225.1:62882966-62885705 GCF_002837175.3 Physeter macrocephalus
CCACCAACAGTGTAGGAGGGTTCCCTTTTCTCCACATTCTCTCCAGCGTTTGTTATTTGTAGACATTTTAATGATGGCCATTCTGACCGGTGTGAGGTGGTACTTCATCATAGTTTTGATTTGCATTTCTCTAATAATTAGGGATGTTGAGCACCTTTTCTTGTGACTGTTGGCCATCTGTATGTCTTCTTTGGAGAAATGTCTTTTTAGGGTTTCTGCCCATTTTTTGATTGGGTTGTTTGTTTTTTTGTTATTGAGTTATATAAGCTGTTTGTATGTTTTGGAAATTAAGCCCTTGTTGGTCACGTCATTTGTAAGTATTCTCTCCCAGTCTGTAGGTTGTCCTTTTAATTTTGTTTATGCTTTCCTTTGTTGTACAAAAGCGTGTAAGTTTGATTAGGTACCATTTGTTTATTTTTGCTTTTATTTCTATTGTTTTGGGAGACTGACCTAAAAAAACATTGGTATGATTTATGTCAGATAATGTTTTGCCTATGTCGTCTTCTAGGAGTTTTATAGTATCATGTTTTATATTTAAGTGTTTAAGCCATTTTGAGTTTATTTTTATATATGATGAGAGGGTGTGTTCTAACTTCATTGATTTACATGGGGCTTGTAGTTTTGTCTGGATATATGCCCAGGAGTGGAATTACTAGATCATATAGTAGTCCAATTTTTAGTTTTTTGAGGAACCTTTATATTGTTTTCCATAGTGGCTGCACCAATTTACATTCCCACCAACAGTGTAGGAGGGTTCCCTTTTCTCCACATTCTCTCCAGCGTTTGTTATTTGTAGACATTTTAATGATGGCCATTCTGACCGGTGTGAGGTGGTACTTCATCATAGTTTTGATTTGCATTTCTCTAATAATTAGGGATGTTGAGCACCTTTTCTTGTGACTGTTGGCCATCTGTATGTCTTCTTTGGAGAAATGTCTTTTTAGGGTTTCTGCCCATTTTTTGATTGGGTTGTTTGTTTTTTTGTTATTGAGTTATATAAGCTGTTTGTATGTTTTGGAAATTAAGCCCTTGTTGGTCACGTCATTTGTAAGTATTCTCTCCCAGTCTGTAGGTTGTCCTTTTAATTTTGTTTATGCTTTCCTTTGTTGTACAAAAGCGTGTAAGTTTGATTAGGTACCATTTGTTTATTTTTGCTTTTATTTCTATTGTTTTGGGAGACTGACCTAAAAAAACATTGGTATGATTTATGTCAGATAATGTTTTGCCTATGTCGTCTTCTAGGAGTTTTATAGTATCATGTTTTATATTTAAGTGTTTAAGCCATTTTGAGTTTATTTTTATATATGATGAGAGGGTGTGTTCTAACTTCATTGATTTACATGGGGCTGTCCAACTTTCCCAACACCACTTGCTGAAGAGACCATCTTTTTTCCATTGTATATCCTTGCCTCCGTTGTTGAAGATTAATTGACCGTAGGTGTGTGGGTTTATTTCTGGGCTCTCTATTCACTTTGGGGTTTCAGACAAAGATTTTTCTTATGCTGCCTTCAGAGGTACAGGACTTCTGCTTTTGAAACCTGCAGCTTACTGTGGAACGCCAAAAAAGTATTCCTCATTGCCAAGTGCAGTATAAATACATAACACTATAAAATGGAAGAATAGATAACATGATGATATATATGGTATAGATATCACATTTTTATTTGTTTTAAAATACTATGGAAAGTATTTAAAGTTTTAACTGTTTAATTTATCTTTAAGGTTTTTTTCCCTAGGATACATTCTTATTCTTACCCAGAAAAATCATAAGGGTAATGAAAAATATAATAAATAACAACAGCTCTGAGGGCAAGAAGTATCTTCTCATGCTTTAATTGGGGATTTTAAACTAAAATCAGTACAAGGGACCCATAATAGGACCTGGTTAAAAGAGTGACCCAGATCCATCAACAGCTGGGTTGGTCAACTTTGGGAAACTACATTTCTCATGTATCAACTGGGATCTGCACTTCCCCAACTCATATTTCATATTCGTGCCGCCTTGACTAGCCTTCTTCTGTAAATGATCCAACAGCCAGACTGAGGTTCTCCTATGAAGATATTTGTCAGTATTATACCTCAGAATAGTTTAAGTATTATAAACCTTCATATTGTTGAAATAACAATATGACTCCCATAAATTGAATAGAAGTTATTAAATGAGGAAGAAATTCGCAAAATAAAACATGAACGTAAAGTAGTTTTTAAAAAGAAGACATAAAAACAGAAACGATAACATTAAGATGACAGGATTAAGATCAAACATAGCTTATATTAGAGTAAATAACATGTTTTTAAAAAAATCTCAGATTGTATTTAGTATGTGTATATGTCAGAAACAACTTAAATTCCAACAAGAACACTTCTTAAGTTCATTCATTCATTAAAATATGCAGCCATCAAAATGGTACAGGAATTACATATATGGTTCCCTGTGCTATGCAGTAGGACCTTGTTGTTTATCCATTCTATATATAATGGTTTGCATCTGCTAACCCCAAAATCCCAATCCATCTCCCTCCCCACCCCACCTGCATTGTTTCTGTTTCTTAGATAGGCTCATTTGTGTCATATTTTAGATTCTACATACGAGTGATATATGGTATTTGTCTTTCTCTTTCTGATTTATTTCTCTTAGTATGATAATCTCTAAGTCCATCCATGTTGCTGCAAATGGCATTATTTCATTCTTTTTTATGGCTGAGTAATATTCCATTGTATATATGTACCACATTTTTT
>NC_041225.1:62886597-62892824 GCF_002837175.3 Physeter macrocephalus
GGCTGTCCAACTTTCCCAACACCACTTGCTGAAGAGACCATCTTTTTTCCATTGTATATCCTTGCCTCCGTTGTTGAAGATTAATTGACCGTAGGTGTGTGGGTTTATTTCTGGGCTCTCTATTCACTTTGGGGTTTCAGACAAAGATTTTTCTTATGCTGCCTTCAGAGGTACAGGACTTCTGCTTTTGAAACCTGCAGCTTACTGTGGAACGCCAAAAAAGTATTCCTCATTGCCAAGTGCAGTATAAATACATAACACTATAAAATGGAAGAATAGATAACATGATGATATATATGGTATAGATATCACATTTTTATTTGTTTTAAAATACTATGGAAAGTATTTAAAGTTTTAACTGTTTAATTTATCTTTAAGGTTTTTTTCCCTAGGATACATTCTTATTCTTACCCAGAAAAATCATAAGGGTAATGAAAAATATAATAAATAACAACAGCTCTGAGGGCAAGAAGTATCTTCTCATGCTTTAATTGGGGATTTTAAACTAAAATCAGTACAAGGGACCCATAATAGGACCTGGTTAAAAGAGTGACCCAGATCCATCAACAGCTGGGTTGGTCAACTTTGGGAAACTACATTTCTCATGTATCAACTGGGATCTGCACTTCCCCAACTCATATTTCATATTCGTGCCGCCTTGACTAGCCTTCTTCTGTAAATGATCCAACAGCCAGACTGAGGTTCTCCTATGAAGATATTTGTCAGTATTATACCTCAGAATAGTTTAAGTATTATAAACCTTCATATTGTTGAAATAACAATATGACTCCCATAAATTGAATAGAAGAAGTTATTAAATGAGGAAGAAATTCGCAAAATAAAACATGAACGTAAAGTAGTTTTTAAAAAGAAGACATAAAAACAGAAACGATAACATTAAGATGACAGGATTAAGATCAAACATAGCTTATATTAGAGTAAATAACATGTTTTTAAAAAAATCTCAGATTGTATTTAGTATGTGTATATGTCAGAAACAACTTAAATTCCAACAAGAACACTTCTTAAGTTCATTCATTCATTAAAATATGCAGCCATCAAAATGGTACAGGAATTACATATATGTGCAGAAGTTTATGTATACAGATAGAAGACATCTGAAAGCTACTAGTACTGTTTTTCTCTTTGGGGTGGAACTAAGGGTTGAGAAAAGAAAGACAACCCTTTACAGCCTCATGCCAACTACCTAATACTTTTTAGCTTCTAGTTCCCTTACCTGGGGGAGCAGGAGAGTACTAATAATATTTGTATCTTAGAAATATATATTTACATGCATAGATATGTATATATATTTTTTGAGAATTTCAAGCAGAAGAAATATATACATTGTTCTGCATTTCAACTTCTTAATGTTTCTCCTATTTACTTTATCATTTTCTATCTCTTGTTACATGTTTTTTTTCTTGATCACATGATGAATACACTGCAGACATCATACCCTTTAATACTATGTATATACTTCATAAGAACAAACATACTAAGTTTGGTTATCAGATTCAGGAATTTAACATTGATATAATACTTTCATCTAATATATAGTCCCTATTCCAATTTCATTTGCTGTTCCATTGGTAATTTTTGTTTTCAGCTACAGGATGTAGTCCAGGATCATATGTTAGATTATCATGACTCTAATCTGGACCAGTTCTTCAGCCTTTTTTTGTCTTTTGTAGTATTGATTTATTTGAAGACTACAGGACAGTTAAAGTATAGATTATCCTTCTTTTTGGGTTTTTCTGATTCTTCCTTATGGTTAGATTCGGGTTATGCAATATGGGCTGAAATGCTGTGAGTGATATGTCCTCCCAGGGTCACATCCAGACTTCCAGAATGTCCCATTGTCTATTATTGGTGATGTTAATTTGATCACTTGGGTAAGATGTTGTCCAGTTTCTCCACTGTATAGTTCCCATTTTTTTCTTTTGTGATTAGATAATTTGTGAGGAGAAAGTTTGAGACCAGGTTGATTGATACTCTGTTCCTCATCAAACTTTCCCCTCCTAGATTTAGCATCTTTTGATAATTCTTGTCTGAATACATTTTTACTGTGCTGTTTACAAAATTGTGATTTTTCTAACACATTATTCTTTCTGTATTAATTAATTGTCGTTCTACTCTAAGGAAAAGGTTTCCCTTTATCTATTTATCGTGAGTATAGAATAAATGCTTTTTTTCTGACCATTTGAGTGTTAGTTACAGATAATTCCTCTTTACCCCCAATATTTAAGTGTGTATTTTCTAAGAACAGGGATATTTTCTTCCATAACCACAGCACAATTATCAAAATCAGAAAATTAGCATTAATATAATACATTATCTAATATTTTCCATATTTCACTAGTTGTTCCAGTAATGGCCTTTGTTGGGGGAAAAAAATAGTCCAGGATCCAATCCAGGATAACACATTATATTTAGTTGTCAAGTCTCTAGTGTCCTTCAATCTGGAACAGTTCTTCAACCTGTCTTTCAAAAATGTCAAGGTCGTGAAAAACATATACCAGTTATTTTGTAGTGTCCCTTAATTTGACATTTTTTGATGTTTGTTTATGATTAGATTGAGCTTATGCATTTTTGGCAGGAATATCATAGAAGTGATGCTGTGTCCTTTTCAGTGCATCATATCCTGATATCAGTTGTCCCATCACAAGCTGTTAATTTTGATCACTTGTTTTAGGTGGTATCTGCTAGATTTTTCCACTGTAAAGATTCTTAATTTTTTCTTTTAAATTAACAAGCATTTTGTGGGGAGATACTTAGAGACTGTAAATATTCTGTTTCTCAGCAAATTTTCATACACTATGTTTAGCATCCAGTGATGTTTCTTGGCTGAATTAATTGCTACTCTGCTGGCTGCCAAATTGTGGTTTTCCAATTCTGTCACTCCTTCTACATTTACTAGTTGGCATTCTACTGTAAGGAAAAGACTTCTCTTTCTCACTTATATTAGTATGAACTCATAAATTCCTATCTTATTCAGTCTGTTACTCTCATTTGTTTTAATGTCACATTGCCCCATATTTGGCCAGTGGGAGACCTTTTAGGCTGGCTTCTGGGTCTTTTTGACATGTTTTTATCATTCTTTGAGAAATTTCTTACTTTTCAGCACAAAATGTTCCAAGTTTATCTTGTTTTTTTCCCTCCACCCTATCCCTGGAATCAGCCATTTCTTCAAAGATCCTTAGTTTCTTTTAGTAGAGAATGGTGTTTAGAAACTAAGATCTGGGCCTGCTGGGTGTCATTGTTTCTAGGCCCCTTCAACAGAAAGAAATAGGAAACATATTAAAAATCACCAGTTTTTCTGATATCTCCATTTCCAATCCAACCCCACAGGGTTCTTCCTTGTCTTTACCCATTCCATATTTGTACCTTCTTCCACAGTGAGAACCCGGGCCTCCAGCATCATTATTTGCAGAACTCTGGTTTGGTTTTGTTTTGTTTTGTTTGTTTACTTTTGGTTGCACCACGTGTCATGCAGGCTCTTAGTTCTTGGACCAGGGATCAAACCCGAGCCCCCTGCAGTGGAAGCATGGAGTCTTTAACCACTGGACCGCCAGGGAGGTCCCCAGAACTCTGAATTTTTTAATACTGGTCATGTGTTTTATAATTAAAAATAGTTTTAAGTTTTTAAAAAATCTAAGTAAGCAAGCAGGAGAATTATACATGTGAATGTCATTCATTAGTCTGTTACTACAGAAAAAAGGTTTGGGAACTTTTGTGCATGTGCTGCCTCCTAGATAAATTTGGTAAGTGAATAAATGGTAGTAAATACTTGTTTTGAATCAACTAACATTTATTGGATCTATACTACATTCACCTCCCTAATCAGACTACTGTTATTGGTTCCAAGTTTTTTGCTCATAAGCAAGAACTTGATAAACAACCCATCAAATTAATGTAAAATTGTAAAAGTAAGGGGTGATGATAGGCACAAAGAAAATATATTGAAAGAATATAAAGAGAGAGACTGGTTCAAAAACAACAATTCTAGCAATAAAAAAAGAGTAGGAACTAGACAAAGGTGATACTAGGAGAATCGAAATGAAGGGACAGATTTGAAAGACCTGATAAAAGCTTCGACAGCCTTGTTGACTAAGTGAGGAAATCAGAAGTTGAGTCATAATGGGTCTCATTTAGATGTTGTAATAGTATTGATTCTCCACCAGAGGGCAATGGTGTTTTTTCTTGGTTTTTAATTTTCCATCATGCTAAAAGAGTTGCAGTTTTAGCAACTTAAAGATCAAATAGATGGACGTAAATCTCCAACAACATTGTGAACAAGATATCCAGAGAAACTTAACCATACAATAAAAATCCTGGAAAATATTTACATATACACATATGCATATAAGTATATAAAACTTGTACATATGTATGATTTTTAAATATAGAGTTGATTAAACTGGCAAGAAAGTGATGGTGATCCTCAGAGGCCAGAAACAAAGGGAAAGTGCAAGTCCAAAGTGTAAACTAGCACCAAAGGCAGTACTTGCCTTAATATCTTCCAATCTCGCAGTGCCTAAAGCCTACATCTTAAAGCATCACGTGCATGGAAGACAAAGCCCTGGACTTGAGCAAGGTGGGAAGGTTAGATAAGAGACATGTGCGTTAAGCATGGAGCCCTACAAGGCAACGATTTCAGTGGATTTACTTTAAAACCCCACTTATACACAAAAAGGTAGTGGGAATACGTTCTTATGGCCTTAGCCCTGGGAAAACCAGGGGAAGAAAATTAAAATCTCTCCAGAGACTTTAGCACAAAGATCCAGAGATAGAAAATATGAAGAAGAAATTGACGCATGAAAGGTAGAGGCAAAAGGTCTGACCTACATCCAAAACAGACATGTTTAAATTCTTTTCATAATAAATAGTTTTTTTAAGAACGGGAATGAAAGAGACATTTTTAGGCAAGTGAGTTTAAACCAGCAGATCTTCAGTAGAGGACATTCCAAAAGGCATACTTCAGGAAGAAGAAAATGAGCTCAAAAATTAATGAAATGTAAGAAAGAATGATCAGTCCCAGAAAATGGTAAATATGCAGGTAACTGTAGGCAAACATTGATTATATAACATGATAATATCTAATTTGTGGAGTTAATAAGAACAAATACTAGGAAATATTAAAATATAGTTGATCAGGTTAAGTACTCAAGAAGAAAAAGATATTGACAAACTTTCAACTTGGTCAAGTTAAAAAATACATGTTAAAATTTCTTAAATAACAAAGAATAAAATAAAGAGCATATTTTCCAAGCCAGAGGTATATATGGAATGAGGGAAAATATATTAATGCAAAAGAAGTAAAAAAAGGAGTGGGTGTGGGGGGAAGGCATTTAGAGAATAGAAGGGACGAAGTAAGATGAAGGCAATAAATTCAAATGTATCTCTAATCACAACTGATGTGAATATACTAAATTTTCCAGTTAAACAAATATTGTCACTTTTTTTTTAAAGTTCCAGCCAAATGCTAAAGTGTGTTTATAGTAAAAGGATGGGAAAGTATATCAGGCAGACACTAACTAAAATAAAACTGGTGTGGCTATATTAGTGTAGAAAAGGTAAGTCTTAAGGCAAAAAGCATTACTAGAGGGAAAAAAGATCATTACATACTGATAAAAGGTTCAAGTTTCCAAGAAGATAAAAACAATTCTAAGTTATATACTGCTAATGATATAGCTTCAAAATATATAAAGCAAAAATTGACAAAAGTGTTCTAGTGAAAGAGTTTACGTACTTTTTGCACAAATTGATGAAACAAGCAGACAAGCCTCTTAGATAGCCTCATCCACCAGAGGGCAGACAGCAGAAACAAGAACTACAATCCTGCAGCCTGTGGAACAAAAACCACATTCACAGACAAGATGAAAAGGCAGAGGGCTATGTACTAGATGAAGGAACAAGATAAAAGCCCAGAAAAACAACTAAATGAGTGGAGAATGGCAACCTTCCAGGAAAAGAATTCAGAATAATGATAGTGAAGATGATCCAGGACCTCGGAAAAAGAATGGAGGCAAAGATCGAGAAGATGCAAGAAATGTTTAACAAAACCTAGAAGAATTAAAGAACAAACAAACAGAGATGAACAATACAATAACTGAAATGAAATCTACACTAGAAGGAATCAATAGCAGAATAACTGAGGCAGAAGAACGGATAAGGGACCTGGAAGACAGAATGGTGGAATTCACTGCTGCAGAACAGAATAAAGA
>NC_041225.1:62896020-62932104 GCF_002837175.3 Physeter macrocephalus
CTTAGAGGAAAACGTAGGAAGAACACTCTTTGACATAAATCGCAGCAAGATCTTTTTTGATCCACCTCCTAAAGTAATGGAAATAAAAACAAAAATAAACAAATGGGACCTAATGAAACTTAAAAGCTTTTGCACAGCAAAGGAAACCATAAATAAGACAAAAAGACCACCCTCAGAATGGGAGAAAATATTTGCAAACGAATCAACGGACAAAGGATTAATCCACAAAATATAGAAACAGCTCATGCAGCTCGATGTTAAACAAACAAACAACCCAATCCAAAAATGGGCAGAAGACCTAAATAGACATTTCTCCAAAGAAGACATACAAATATCGTATATGAATGCATATGTGTGGAACCTAGAAAAATGGTACAGATGAACCGGTTTTCAGCGCAGAAATTGAGACACAGATGTAGAGAACAAACGTATGGACACTAAGGGGGAAAGCCGTGGGGGTGTGGGGGTGGTGGTGTGATGAATTGGGCGATGGGGATTGACATGTATACAATGATGTGTATAAAATTGATGACTAATATGAACCTGCTGTATTAAAAAAAATAAAATTAAAGAAAAAGTTTTTTAATAAAAAAAAATTTTTAAAAACAAGCAGCCAAAATATAAAACTTCAGTAAGATTTGAACAGTACAATTAATGAACTTGACCTAATGGACACATAAAAGATCATCCCAATAACTGAATAATTTGCATTCATAAGCATGCCAGGAACATTTACAAAAAAAAAAAAATCATGTACTAAGCCATAAGCCAGGTCTCAACAATTTTCAGAAATTTGATATCAGAGAAACCAACCTTTAATCACAACACAATTAGGTTAGAAATCAACAGCAGAAACAATTTTTAAAAACTATACAGTCGGCCCTCTGTATCCTTGGGTGCTACATCCACGAATTCAACCAACCACAGGTTGAAAATATTCCCCCCCAAATTTTCCAGTAATGTCTAAAAAGCAAAACTTGCATTTGCCATGTGCTGGCAACTATTTAGATTTCATTTACATTGTATTTTACAACTATTTACATAGCATTACATTATAGGCATTATAATTAATCTAGAGATGATTTAAAGTTTACAGGAGAGAAGATGTACATAGGTTATATGGAAATGCTACACCATTTTATATAAGGGACTTGAACATCTGTGAATTGTGTGTGTGTGGGGGGGTGTCCTGGAAACAGTTCCCTGCAGATATCAAACGACGACTGTATTCAGAAATGTAAGACATACTTCTAGATAACTAATGAGTCTGAAAAATCATAGTGGAATTAGAATATACTTTAGATCAAATAATAATGAAAATAATTTATCAAAACTTGTGGGATACAGCTAAAGTGGAATTCAAAGGCTTTAAATGCTTATATGGGAAAAGAAAGTGACAATGAGCTAAGAATTGGACTGAAGTTAGAAGACAAATCCAAAGAACGTAGGGAGAAGGAATTAATAAAAATAAGATCATAAATGAATCACATGTAAAACAAAGATACAGTAGAAAAAATGGAGCTCCAAAAGCTAAAAGTTCATTCTTTGTAAAAACTAGTAAAATTCTAAAACCTATAGCAAGACTGATAAAGAAAAAAATCAGGAATAGTCAATTTTAAGAATAAACAATGGGGCTTCCCTGGTGGCGCAGTGGTTGAGAGTCCGCCTGCCGATGCAGGGGACACGGGTTTATGCCCCAGTCCAGGAAGATCCCACATGCTGCGGAGCGGCTAGGCCCGTGAGCCATGGCCACTGAGCCTGCGCATCTGGAGCCTGTGCTCCGCAACGGGAGTGGCCACAACAGTGAGAGGCCCGCGTACCGAAAAAAAAAAAAAAAAGAATAAACAATTGAACATAATTATAGATAAAGCAAAGCAAAGAATATTATGGATGCTTTTATGCCAGTATGAGTTGAAGAATATTAGATGAAATGGATATTTTCTTATAAAAATAATAATGATTGACTCAAGAATAAAAAACCTGAAATGTCCTATAATCACTAAAGAAATTTTATCAGGAGTCAAACATTAGAATGAGATGGTTTTACAGGTGAATTATACAAAAATTCAAATAACAAATGATTCCAAACTTACACAGACTTTTTCAAACAAGAGGAAAAGTGGGAATACTCGTCAACTCACTTATAAGTCTAGTATAACCTTGTTACCCAAATCAGGCAAGTACTGTAAAGAAAAGAAAATTACAGAGCATTATCAGTCATGAGCATAGATGGAAAATATTAGAAAACTAATTCAGCAACGCATAACAATTGATAATATTATTTTGTGAACAATACGAGTTTATCCCAGGAATGCAAGATTGGCCAACATTTTAAAAAATCTATTAATTCATTACCCACATTAACAAATTAATGCAAAAAACTATATGATTATTTTTTATAAAATCCAACAAACAATGAAAACTAGAATAGAAATTCCTTAACCTAGTAAAAGGTGACATCAAAAGCCCACAGCAAATGTCCTATCAAGTATTAAATGCATTGCCTTTAAAATTAGTAACAAGACAAGAATGCCTACTCTTACCACTTCTATTCAACATTGTACTAGAGATTCTAGCAAGTGCAGTAAAACAAGACAAAGAAGAAAAACGGTATAGAGATCAGAAGGAAAAAGCAAAACTAATTGTTTGCAGTATTCCAGTATTTTGTGGATCCCAAAAGACTCCACAGCAATTTATTAGGCTGAATAAACAATTTATCCAATTTACCACAAAGGAGATCAGTACAGAAAAGTAGAATGCATTTAAGCATACCAGCAAAAACAAAATGTAGTTTAAACATATACCCTATATAATAGAAACCAAAAATATAAGAATAAATATAACAGAAGGTGTCCAAGTGCTTTTGGAGAAAGTTATAAAATTTATTGAACAAGATAGACCTCAACAAGCTGATCATAAAATTTATATGGAAGAGCAAAGGGCCAAAAGACACTTTTAAAGAATAATAAATTGGAGGGTCTTGACGTACCAAGCATCAAAGTTTTTCATAAAACTGAAGTATTAGGACTCTATTCTACCAGCACAAAGACAGAAACAGACCAGGAGTCGATGAATACGTATATGGGAAGGTGGTATATGACACAAGTGGCACTGTAAATCAGTGGGGAAATTCTTCAGTAAGTTCAAACTGGATCCCTGTACACAAAAGTCAAATCCAGGACTTAGGTGTGAAAGGTAGTCCTGTTGTCCAATATCAGAAAACAGTTTTCTAGATTTTGTCTGGTTTCTTAACTGTTTAGAGGAGTAAGGTAAGTTTGGTTCCTGGCAGTCCATCATGGTCATAAGTGGAAGTCAAGTGTAGTTTTGTAGTTTTCCTCTTCCCACACAGTCTGTTTCCTCCACGTTGCTTTTATGTTTGTTTAGGTCTCTGTCTTCCTTGTTAGTTTTCTTCAAATGTCTGGCCTTTTTTTCTTTCTGCTTACTCTTAATAGTGTGGGGAGACTATTGGAAACTCTGCTTGTATTGGTAGACAAGTTGACCATGAGATTCATGTAAGGCAGAGGTTATCAACAGTAACACTACTGATGTTTTGGATTGGCTAATCCTTTGTTGTTGGACGCTTTTCTTGTGCATTGTAGGATATTTAGCAGCACCCCTAGCCTCTACCCACTAGATGCCAGAACCCCCAACCCTACCAAGTTTTGTGAAAATAAAAAATGTCTCCAGACATTGGCATATGCGTCTTAAGATGAGAATCACTGATTTAGGGTGATTCTGTCTAAGCTGTTTGCAAAGGGACTGTTGAAGTCAGTATATTTAGATACTTCTTTTTGAGGTGGTCATATTCTCCACAGAATAGTCGTCCAATTTCTCTTGCCTAAGGATAAAGTGGAAGAAAGCAGGAAGCCTTAGTATTCGATATACAGGCATTCACTTATTTTTCCTGTTTTAAAGTACTTCATACCGACCCTCAACTGTGCCTGGTTTTCCTCCATCCAGAAACCATCTGTTTACCCATCTCTGGAGCCTAAATCTCTAGACTTTGGCCAGAGTGTGGGACGGGCAATCACCAGTGATGTGGAGTATGGGGAGGGGAGAAATCCAGGAAGCTATGTGATCCTCAAACAGCCTCCATTCAACCAGTCTTCCTTATTTCAACATCCTGTTTCACCCCACTCCCAGAGGCACCATCAATCCTTGAGTCTTTTGAGGATTCTGGAGTGCATATAGAATTTATTTTTATCTTTACTTAATGTCAGTTTACAATTTGGTCTTTCAAGTTTGCCAAGTCCATTACTATTTTTCTGCTTTCTACCCTCCAAAATTTGGTTCCTTTGGTATCCTCTTTCACTCTCTTTATCCTTAGGATTTATGCCACCCCCTTAAGTGGCCTTTACTGTATTTTTATGTGAGGAGATTGAGCAGGATAAAAATTAGATATGTTTCATTCCACTGTCTTTATCCAGAAGCTTCAGTTCCATATACTTTTGATAGTTGTCATGTTTCTAATTGTCACCAGACATTTACCCTTTGGAATGTGGGCCGTCAGGTGGAAGGGAACAGATACAGCCTTGATTTCCTTCCCCTCTTTCTATTTCTTATAGATAATATTATAATTGGGAGGTGGGAATGAAGAGAAAGATGTTAACAGAGGATATGGGAGATTAACTGGTTGAAACTGAAGTTCATGTTGAAGGGTTATGGGAGATATGAATACAATAAATAGATAAGGTGGGACCAGATTATGAAGCCTACAATACTGGTTTGAATATATCATATTGGATCCAGGAGGCAGTAGAAAAGCATTATGGACTTTTCATCTGAGAAGTGATTTGATGAAAGTAGGTTTTATAAATATTAATCTTAAGAGCTCTGATAACAGATGGACAAGAATAGGGAATAAGTAGAGGCAGAGGAGCTTTCCAGGAGACTGTGGCTGATATCCAGATAGGAGTGATAAACTAGGCCATAATGGGAGGGATGGGAATGGAAAGGACAGATTTAAAAGTCATTGACAAGGAAAATTTGATTGTATTTGTTACCTCCAACAGGTATAGAAGTTAAATAGATCACAGTTGAATATGCAGAATCTCATATTCATGCGTGGTAGATCTAAACACATTAAATAAAATGTTGGTGTGGCAGGAAATGTGCCTGATAGAGCACCGCGTGATTCAGTCATTGAGAAAAGGCCCAATCAAGACAGCTCAAGAAAAAGGAAAGGGAAGCTATTGAGAATTCACAGAGGGGTGTCATTGGAATATAAACATTCCTGAAGAACAACCAGCCTTCTGGGACTGGAAAGAAACAGAAACACTTTCTCTGTTTTACTTTGGCTTTTTCCATGAACACATCTTGTACAAGGCCCACAGACGGCTATTCTAATCCCTGAGGCCATGTGACCTTTCTGGCTACATCTCTACCACCAACTGCTTCTTCCCTCTAGTCTTTCAGTTAAATTACTGAAAGAGAATTTGGACCCAGCTCCACCTTTCATTTCAGGGCACAAGTTACACATACCTGAGCAGCCAGCAGTGACAGAGGATAGGTTGGGGAAGGGGTGGTTACACAGTGATGTCCAGTCAACACAACCACAAACACAGCAGGCACATTGACCCGCCCAGGCGAAAGAATTGTTTTAATGAATCTGAATTAGAAAGGAAACTGAAACTTTTTGGTGTATAACCTTACCTTTTAAAGTTGGTGTCAGCTACAGAATCCCCAAGCTATCTTACAAAGCCACCATGAGTGGTGGAAGTGTGAAAAGATTATAGGATTGGCTTAGTGTGCTTATTCCTTCTATGTAAGTAGTTTGCACTTCAAACTAACAACTCTGTGAATCCAGCACCATGTCTGCTGCCTGCGAGTCAACTGGCCTCTTTGACAACACCAGACGATCCTCATTCAGGCTTCCTTATGTAATGTTTGTAGAAAAAGGGCACAGTTTGCTGACCAGTAGACCAATACACCGTCATCATGGCCCCACAGAAATTGGTCTGCTGTGGTGCTCCAACAAACTCACAGTTTTTTCAAATGAGCTTATAATTTTTCTACATCTGTGCAGTTGTTCAAGATCAAAGGTCAGCAAACTATGATTCACAGGCTAGTTGCCTATTTTTGTATATAAAGTTTTACTGGAACACAGCTATGGCCATTCAGTAATAGATTGTCTATGGTTTCTTTTGTGTACAGTGGCAGAGTTGCAAACCTAAAATATTTACTACCTGGCCCTTTAAGAAAAAGTTTGCTGACCCCTGTTCTAGATAGTTCTAGAAATGATCAGCATTTTGGGAAAAATCTTGGGTAGATATAAAAGACTAGCAGCTGCACAGTAGTGGTACAGTGTTTTCCCACACTGCTACTTTTATTGTTTCTTAGTTCCTTAATCACTTTATGGACCACATTTAGGGCCAGAAGTCACTCAGACATCTCTCAAGATTGTCTTATTGGCCTAAACTCATATTATTCTACATTCATAGATTAAACTATTAAGTAATTTGATATAGATGACTAAAGCAAATGTCTTTAGTCTGTTCTGATTATTTACCCTCAGATTTTATTTTCTTGCTACATTCGCTCAAGAATAATAGTATGTAATTATTTCCTGTGTGATCTGGAATGTCGGGACCTCTTGCCAAATGCAGTCCTTTGATT
Source organism: Physeter macrocephalus (assembly GCF_002837175.3). NCBI lineage: Eukaryota > Metazoa > Chordata > Mammalia > Artiodactyla > Physeteridae > Physeter > Physeter macrocephalus. The sequence goes on from NC_041225.1 coordinate 62,902,636, forward strand.
TGTTTCCACAACATGGAGCTGGCCTTTAGTTGATGTGGTTGAGGTTCCCCAAACAGGATATTAATTTTCGCACAGCTGGAGAAACATAATCCTATTTCATGATTTAGTGGGCCAAAGATCCTTCTACCTTCTCTCACTATCCTTCATTTATAAAATAAATGTTAATTTGGTTTCTTTGTGGATCGTTTGCAACACACCTGTATTTTCAAGGAACTCACCCCATACTCAGGTGAGCATACTCAGCTAAGGTAGCCCATTTGGAACAAATGAGCTTTGGCCAAGAGTTTAATGATAAAAATACATTGCTGAACAAAAGTTCTAATTTCGGTCTCTGGTGTCTCCTGCATGGTTTTGCCAACAAATTCTTCTTCGCCTGAGATACAGGATCTTTCAAGTCAACTGCCATCCCTCTCCAAGAGGTGAGGGGGAGCGAGTCTGCGGCTGTCGCATTGTGAAGGACCCACTCCACCCCCATGCATTCCTTCCCTAGGCTCCCAATTCAGCACAAATTGAGAAACAGGGAAATGGAACATTCTTGCCTAGGCTTGCAGCACTTAGCTCTTTTGAATGAGAAAAATGTGTGCTCATAATCACCAAATTTGAAATGTATGGCTACCGGAAATTTGGGCTGTTTCAGAGCCAGATCAGATGCTCCCTGAGCCCTCTCCCACAGCCTGTGGCCTGGCCTCTCAGAGTCTGCCCTGCCCCAGAGCCCTGGTGCTACTTCTCTCAAGTTCTACCTGTTCTTTCTTCTTCTACCCAGAAAGCCTTCTCTGACACCTCAAGGCTTGGCTAGGTTGTGGCGAGCATTGCCCTCTGAGGAATGCGCCATTAAGACCCTCCTAAGCCTCAGGGCCCGATTGTACTCTCCTTGGTATGCATCCTGGACTTTATGGTATGAACGTAAAAAAGGAGATGGCCTTTGGCCAGATCGCTCCAGGGACCTGCTCAGATACTGAGAGTCCCTGGTTGTTCCCTAAAGCTAGGAAAAGCAACCCTGGAGGGGAAGTTGGTGCCTTTGTGGAACAAGCAATAAACCCGCTCCGCGAGCATCAGGATGTTCGCAGAGCCGCGCCCCGAGCCAGCGAAACAGTAGCATGCCTTTCTTTTAGGGCACAATGACCGTGCAAAGTCCCTGCAGATATGGTGGCGACTAAGCCGAGATAAAAGACCAGTTCTATAGAACAATGTTTATACAAAGTTTCTGCTTTAGGGCACAATGACTGTGAAAAGTCCCTGCTTTAGGGGTATATATATGACTATGCTTTGTTATTAAACTTGCCTTGCAACCATCAGTTGTTTGTGCCCTTCTGATCCCATACCTTGGTGCTTTCCGTTCCCTACCCGCTCTCGTCGATTGTTGCTGCACTTTGAGGACCCGCCGCGGCTAGCGGCACTAGGTGTCCTGCCTCAGTGTTTCACTACACCCTGCATTTTCCCCATCATAATATTGGCATTGCTCCTTCTCCTGTCTTTGCATGGGCTCCACCCCCATCCCCAACTAAATTATAAGATCTTGAAATCCAGCGACCATGTCTTTTCTGTTCAACAAGACTCAGATAAATTCACCAAGACCAAAACAGGGTTGCTTGTTCCCCAGTACATAGCCCAGCATAGGAATTCAATGATTATGAATGAATGAATGAATGAGCGAACCGAACAAACTTCAGATCTACCTAGGGCAGGAACATCAGAGTTAGAGGTACCTTTCCAACAGCCCCAGGGGCAGGGAAGTTCCAGAGAGAGCCGTACCCTGCCTGGCAGTGCGTAGCGCCTTCCCTTTCTTCCCATCACCACCCTTCCTCTCCCAACACCCAGTCTGAAGGCCAGAGAGCCTTCATGTACCACAGAGAGAGCTTTCACCCTTCACCCCATCCCTAGAAAAGATCCCTTTATTATTCAGCATTGTGTCTAAAAGACATTTAGCTCTGGATGCAAGCACTGCAGAAAACATGAAGAGCCTTAGAAAAACTGCACCACTGCTGGGGGTCTTATTTTAATTATTCTATAAAATTTCACTTTTTGCTTAGTGTCTGGTTTCATTTGGGGCTGGTTTCCTCTCTTGTAGGCCCTGGACCCATGAAATCTGTATTAATTTGTATATGTGGCAGAATAGTATCAGCCAATCCCTTTCCCTGTGTTTAACCTCCTTTCTTCTCACTCAAGAAGCTAGCCTAGTTTGTGCTTCTTACCCAGAGGAGGGATGTGACAGCTAGAAGCAGAGAAATGAGTGTCTTCCTGGCTTTTGGTTTCAAAAGCTGCCCTTAGGAGAAAGAAGAAAAATTACACCATAGACAAAATACTTGGAGGAAAAGATAATAAGAGTAGAAAAGAGCTCCTTAGTCCTGAGGGAATGAATTCATGGGAAAATACCAAGGGCAAGAGACATTGCTATGTCCTGTGCACTACTCTACAGGCTCACCCTGGAAAGGTGGCACAAACCCAGATGTTTGTATGGGGCCTGGGAATAGAGAAGATGTGTTCCTTACATCCTCAGTAGAGCCCCAGGAAGGTTGCAAGACCTCAGAGAAGAAGTGGGTGCATGGTGGGTCCCTGCTGAAGGGGCTTTAGGCAACAGAATTTTCCATGCCCCAGTGAGACATACAGCATGTCTCCTTGTGCCCAAGACGATGCCAGAGAAATGGAGGGTGCTTCTGAACCTGAAAGGGTCATGCAACCAGGGTAAAGGATGTCTCAATAACTACCAGTGTATTTGGTAGAATGACCTTGAGGACCAGATTCCTCACTCCCTCCACTCACCCTCCCCCACTGCATACGTTGACACCTCATAAACCCCTCCCAGGAACTAGACACAATCCAGGGGAAAGGGGAGGTTGACATCTACAAATTCACTGAGACTAAGTTACTGACTGTGCAAAGAAATGGAAGATTGAAATAAAAATTGGGTTATATTTCTTACATAAATTTGTAGATAAAGACATGTATCCACTGCTCGTATCTTATATTTAGGGATGACATTTCCCACAGAGGAGCAGTGCTCTCAACTACCCACTAAAATGTCTTCTTAACAGGTTTCAAGGTTCTAGAAGCCAAATGGTGGGTGTACTATCCAATATATGGCATGAAAGTAGAGCCAATAACGGGGAAAGTTTCTCTCCTAATGGTAAGGTGTCCGAATCCTCTGACCCAATCAATAAAGTCAAATGATCTGACAAGTGTAAAGACTGCATTTCAACATTGAAAAAACTGATTTTGCTTAAACTCAAGCTTAATATTAACTCTACTTTTAGTTTCAGCTGATTAAGAAAATACTTAACAAAAGGCTAAGCTATATTCAGCAACATTGTAAGATAATTTCTTTTATTCATCATAAAAACACTTAATGCATATTTGAGAAGTAATCCATATGGATGAGCACATTTTTCATTCAGTCTACAGACAGAACATGTACGTGGGTTTGCAGATCCTGTGAGGTAACTCCACCACTCCCAGAGGTCTGAGGTCCACAAGTTGGGACCTGCTGGGCCAATTAATTTGAAATCAGTCTTATTTGGAAAATCCAAAATGTATGATGGCGATGCCTTACAGAAATACCTCTTTTAGTATTCCAGTCTGTGGACTCTGGCAGAAATAATAGATTTTTGCAAAACAGATCACTCTTTTTTTTGGCTGCATTGAGTCTTCGTTGCTGCGAGGGGGCTTTCTCTAGCTGTGGCGAGCGGGGGCTACTCTTCGTTGCAGCGCGCCGGCCTCTCATTGTGGTGGCTTCTCTTGTTGCGGAGCACAGGCTCTAGGCGCACGGGCTTCAGTAGTTGTGGTGCGTGGGCTCAGTAGTTGTGGCACGCAGACTCAGTAGTTGTGGCACGCAGACTCAGTAGTTGTGGCTCGTGGACTCTAGAGCGCAGGCTCAGTGGTCGTGGCCCACGGGCTTCGTTGCTCCACGGGATGTGGGATCTTCCTGGACCGGGGCTCAAACCCGTGTCCCCTGCATTGGCAGGCGGATTCTTAATCACTGCGCCACCAGGGAAGTCCTGATCATTCTTTTTTGTTTGCAAAATCTTCATACCAGCTGAATCACAGCTTGCTTTTCACTTCTCGTAACACCTTGCAACATCGCAAAATATTTGCTGGAGTTTGGGAAGGGCGGCTACAGAATTAGTAAACTGAAAGGAAGCCTGCCTTCACTCCCACCCCTGTCAGCACCTTCTGTTCTAGCAGACCGAAAGGCAGCTTGAGAACTCTGATTGCTTCTCCAGATAAGGACAACTCTTGGCACCGTTGCCTGGGGCAAGAATGGAAGCAAAGGAAACATTAGGGAGTTGTGCAGGTGCCAGTACATAATACTGTCATTTCACAGAATGAAATTTATAAATGACTCCATGAAGGTAAATTGCTATGGCAACCAGCCTTCTCAACTTTTGTATCTGTAAGTGAAGACAATATGGGCCATTTCTATTTGGGAGTATATAATCTGGGTTTAATGACTAGCTACCATGCTCTAACTCCTAGTACTAGGCTCATGTAATGCTAAATCAGGAAGGGACCTTTGCAAGTATTTAGTTCACATCCCAGGTTTATAGAGGGGGAACTGATACTCAGAGAAATGTCGCTACACAGCTAACATGTCTCAGACCTGAGCCCATGTTTCCTCACTTAGTTTTCTAGTGCTCTTTTCCTTTCACCGTGCTGCCTTTCTGAATGGACTCACCCAACTTCCGTGAGTGGATAAGAGAAATGGGACCACAATTAGACATAGGGCCACCATCACTTCTTACTGAGATGTCAAATCAAGTATTATGGATATGCTGGTATCTAAGTATATAACTTTCTCCAGAGTTATGACAGATTCCATATTCCAACAATTTTCATTTAGCCAGCTGATACTAAACGTAGAGTTAATACCATGCTTGTGTTTAAGCAAAAACATTTTTTTCATTGTTGAAATGTAGTTTTCACACTTGTTAGATCATTTGACTTGATTATTGGGTCAGAGAATTTGGAAACCTTACCATTAGGAGAGAACCTTTTCCCCAGTTGCTGGCTCTACTTTCATGGCATATGCTGGACCACCAAATGTACTCGGAGAAGACATAGCAGTGTGGGGAGGTAGGTAGTGACCTGAAGAGACTTGATCCAGTATTATGGTTCTATCATACATAGGTTAGCAAAGAATTAGAATGTACCAAAATTATATTGAACAGGTATAGTAGGTAAACTTCTTTTAGTGATTCAGAAAACATCCTTTAGGAATTTTCAAGGCCTAGTTTCTTGAACGACAATTTCCATTGCATAAATACATGCAAAGGTGCTTTGGATAAGAGCTTTCCTTCCAGTTAATGAATCACCAGGCCACAGAAAATTTGGCTATTAGGAATCTTTATAGGTTCTTGTTGAGAGAATGGCAGAAGTTTGGAGTACTTAATACCTTTCTTTTAAAAGCAAATCAAAATCCAAAGTTAAACTAAACAGTGAAATTAAGGAGTGTTTTAATCAGAGTATTATTTCATTTTAAAGGGACATGTAAATGCAAATACTTAGTTCCCCAAAGTCTTTAATCATCTGGAGATCTTGTTAAAATACAGATTCTGGTTCAGGAGGCCTGAGATGAGACCCACAGTTCTGCACTTCTAACAAGCTCTCGGTGGTATCAAAGCAACTGGTCCTTGGTTTACATCTTTAGAAGAAAGGGACAAATTTACTTGCTGCCCATCTCTTTAAATGTGTTTTCTTTGGAGGTCAACCCTGAATTTCAGATCTATGACCACCCCAGTCATAGGAATCTTTCTGGCCTCTGAATTCCTAGTGCTCTTATTATATAAATCATCCACGAGGCACTTAGGTACTTCAGTGTATTATGTCCTGTATATGCATGTCTTGTATCCCCTACTAGATTATAAACCCATCTGTGTTTGCTTAGACCTCTGTGTGCAACACAGATGCTGAGTGAAGAACTACTGATGACTGATTGATACACTGAATATCATTTACTCCTTCCTCAGAATGCTACACCTAGCTCATCAGTGGGCTCAAGACTTAAATCAAACGTCTGGTCTAAGAGACATTGAGTCCATTCTGCCTCTCATTTTCCCTCTCTGTAAGTTGGTTTTTTAGAAACCAGTGCCTGTGTGGAGAGTTCTGATTGGGTATGTGATAAAACAACAACCAGCTGTGAGGGAAAAAAAGGTCGGGGTAGGAGTGGGGGGGGGCGACTGTCACAGCAGGAAGCATGTCCATTGGTTGCATTAGATCACTAAGGTAAAAGCACTGGAAAGAACACAAGCTTGGAGGCCAACAGTCCTGGGATCAGAGCCTCATTATGTCACCTGAAAGGTGTGCTGGATAGTTTTCATGCAGGGTATTAGCTCCATCTAGTGGCTTACTGCTGCCTAAGCTTCCTCACAAAACTGTCTTCCCCTAGTACATTTATTTATTTATTTATTTATTTTTATGGCTGCTCGCTGGCTTTCTCTAGTTGCGGTGTTGCGGTGCGCGGGCTTCTCATTGCGGTGGCTTCTCTTGTTGCTGAGCACGGGCTCTAGGCACACGGGCTTCAGTAGTTGTGGCTCGTGGGCTCTAGAGCGCAGGCTCAGTAGTTGTGGCACACGGGCTCAGTTGCTCCGCGGCATGTGGGATCTTCCCGGACCAGGGCTCGAACCCGTGTCCCCTGCATCGGCAGGCAGATTCTTAACCACTGCGCCACCAGGGAAGCCCCCTTCCCCTAGTACCTTTGATGGTCATTTGATTCATTCATGCAACAGCATTTATTGAATGCTTACTGTGTGCCAAGCATTGATTTGTCTGCTGAATCTACAAAACAGTGAACAAGATAGACATGGTCCCTGCCGTAAGGGAGTTCATGGTCAGATGGGAAAGACAGAAATTAAATAATTTGTCAAGGAAATTTTTGTTTTTACTTTTGTTTTTAAATTTTTATTATTTTAAATTGAAGTATAGTTGATGTACAATATTATATAAGTGTACACTATAGTGATTCATAATTTTTAAAGGTTATACTCCATTTATAGTTATTATAAAATAATGGCTATATTCCCTGTGTTGTGTAATACATCCTTATAGCTTATTTTATACATGACAGTTTGTACCTCTTAATCCCCTCCCTCCTTCCCTCTGCCTGCTGGTAACTACTAGTTTGTTCTTACTATCTGTGAGTCTACTTCTTTTTTGTTATATTCACTAGTATGTTGTATTTTTTAGATTCCAAGTAAATTTTGAATTCAAGTTGTGAAAAGCAGTATGAAGAAGAAGTACAGGATCCTGTGAGTTTGTAATAAGGCTTCCCTAGAGAAGTGACATTGAAGAGAAGAAGTTGGCCAAGAAACAACATCAGGCAGGTATCAGGCACCCAGCAGCATCCCTCTGGAGACCTCAACTCCCATTTAGGCTCAGCATCCTGCCAGTCCATTGGGAGCTTCAACCTTGAGCTATGGCCTCTTTCGTCAGTCATTTAGAATCTATCAACCCACCCTATGCAAATCAGTTTACATACATCATCACTAATCTTCTCATATTATCCTTTTACAGACAATATTCAGAGAAGTTGTCATTCGCACAAAGATATAAAATGACATGTCAGAGACAGGATTCACACCCTGATCTTTCTGCCTCCAAAGTCCACGTCCTTTCTTCTACTCATGCTGTCTTCCTAATGCCAAGCCCAGATCTCTTTATTCTGCTGCTTGCCTTCCACGAAAAGGAAATCATTAGGGGAAGTGTCTCTTACGAAGAATGAAAACACGAAGGGAAAACAAAATAATAGCTTGGTGGGTCATGTGTGAAGGACATCTTACTGAGGCATCTGAATCACCCTTTGTCCCACCTTTTCTGCCTTGGTCTATGACCAAGCCCTTTTTTGGACCTCAGGTTTTGATAACTGCCCCAGACTGACTTTCATGGGTATAACTTTCATGGCCTAACCTTCAGACCCTCCCAGTCTGGCCCATTTCTAAGATGACCAATCAACATGGTTTGCCAAGAAATGTCCCAGTTTTAAAGCTGCAAGTCCTGTGTTACAGGAAACCTCTTAGTCTTGGGCAAACCAGAATGGGTTGGTCACCCTATGCACCAAACAAGCCTGCAGCCATTTTCTGATCCACTGAAGTTTTGCTCCTGGTTTTAAATCACAAGAGGGTAAAGAACATTATTGGGGAGACTTTCTTTACTTTTTTTTTTTTATATTTATTTATTTATTTAGGCTGTGCCAGGTGTTAGTTACAGCATGCAGTCTTCTTAGTTGCGGCATGCACACTCTTTAGTTGCGGCATGCATGCAGGATCTAGTTCCCCGACCAGGGATCGAACCCTGGCCCCATGCATTGGGAGCACGGAGTCTTACCCGCTGGAACACCAGGGAAATCCTGGGAGACTTTCCTTCCTGATGGAGGAGATCTCTCCAGTTTACTTTTCTAAAACACAATGATGGACCATAACTAACCAAGCCAGCAGAGCAGTGCCTGGCCCATAAGAATACATAAACTGTCACCATGGCATTCTCAGGAAGAGGAACTCACGCATCACCCTGTACTGATCACTTCTATAGCTCAGTTTGCCCATCTTTGTACAGTGGAAATCAAAAGCCCTGCCAAAACTTTCAGAAGAAACAGAACAGGCCATGATCAATAAGGAAATGGATAGTGGTTAGGAATGTGTGCTCTGGAATCAAACCACCTGTGTTACATCCAGCTCTGCCATTTAGATGTTCATTTGTTATTTCACAAACACTTATGGGCCAGGCACTGTGCGAGCACCTTACACATATCAGCTCACTTAATTCTCATAGCAGTCTTATCAGGTAGGTACTGTTACTCTTCTCATTTTACAGATGAGACTGAGGTGAGGCACAGAGAGGTTATTTAACTTGCTCAACTCATACAAGGAGCCAGAACCTTGGGCTGGTTTGTTGACATCTCTGTTCCCCTAGTTCCCCCAGAAAAGTGGGGCTAATAAATTATGATACCTACTTCACTGGATTGTTTTGCAGATTAGGTGAGAAAATCTATGTAAAGCACTTAGCAAAGGGTCTAGAACATAGTAGGCTCTCCATACTTAAACACAAAATACGTACTACTTAATTGGAGTGACAAAACAGATATTATATGCTATAATTATCAAAAACAACTGGCAGTTAAGGAAAATACCTAAATGAGTAAAGTAGTAAAAGTCTGGGGTGAGGCAGGATACATAAAATACCCTGAGCTTAGGAAAAGGAGGGCAGGCCTAAAGGTCTTATTTGCATGAGAGACAATTCTCCCATTTCTTTGGGGAGAAATGGCAAAGAGGACGTTAAGGATTGACAATTGGTCCCAAAGCTCCAGGCTTTACTTTCCTGAAAGAGGGACAATAAACAAGTCCTCAGTTATGGGAAGAAGTTCTTGAAAGCCCCAGGTAGGAGAGCTGAGGTACCTGGAGAAGTCCACACCTGGGCCTGGGCTGGGCTGGCCAGGGAGGCCTGTACACGCAGCTTTTTCTGGCCTCTGGCTGTGGAAAGCCTGGGCAGGGGCAGGGCTCCAGCCCACATTCCAGATTTCTACCATGACCTGCTTGCCAGTGTGAAGCCACTGTTGTCTTGGCATTATCTCCCTGGCTTCATCCATTTAGACTCCCATCTTTGGCTCACAGAACTCAGCCTTCTCCTCTTCACCTGTTCTATTTTTGATTTGCTCCCCTGATTCCAGGGAAGACACATGCCCATCTGCCCCAAGCAGGGGGAACTTGAAGGCAGAGGGGATTTAGCAGGGATGGGTGAGGTAAGAGGAATACCTTTGATAAGAGACGTGGCAGCGTTACTCACAAATAGCTCTAGACTCCTGGCAGAGTCCTAGGAACTTGCCCAAGTTCTTCATCAGAGGGGGCATTAAACTTCATTTCGGAAACCTAGTAAGAGTTGTAATTAGCAGCACAGAGAGAACAAGAATCCTCCTCTGGGTTGAGTGACCAGGGCAGTAAGCATTGAATGGACATAGCTTGTCCAGTCAAGCCACGGTCCGTTTCTTCTTCTCCTGCCTCTTAAAAAGTGGCTGGAGCTGTGGTCTTGGGCTCACGGAATTCTTCCCGGCCGCACTGCTTTGCCTACAAATGGATTCTCCATCTCTCCTAAGCCCTTTTGGATAGATGACTGGATTGGATGTGACCAGATTTGCACTTCCATTTCTCCCCTGGATGTTGCCCTCTTCAAATCATTGGCACCCAGGATTGGCAGATTCCATTTATCCCCCTTGTGTGAGTGCTACTCCCTGCCCAGAGTCAGTCCCTCAGGACCCCTTGTCTGTGTGGAGGATTTGGACGTTGGTTGCTGCAACCTTGGTGCCTGGCATTTCAAACTTGGTTTCTGCGGTCTTGGATTGTGGGTAGGAAGTTGCAGAGTGGAGCCACCACATGGCAGAGTGGGGCACAGCAATGAGGAGATTCTCCCACAATGATTTTTGTGGGAGGAAAGGAGCACCTGGGAACCCAGGTAGTGGAAGGCAATTGAGTTGTTGCCTACAAATTGATGTTGTCTGGGGAGACACAGCTAAAGTCATCATGTGCCTCTAGGGTTCCTCTAGGAAAGCTTCCAAGAAGAGACTGAAATTGAGCTTCAGCTGGGCTTGAAGGGTGGTCCACCCACATTGTGCATTCAGGTCTGCATTCCAGCTCCAAGTGTTGCAGGAAAAAGGAGCGTGAGAGGATGATCATGTCCCAGGTCTCGGGTGAGTCGCTGGGATGGGCTGCCAAGTGAGGGTCCTTGGCTTTGCACAGGAAAGACTTCAAGAGTGAGCCATAGTAAAGTGAAAACAGATTTATTCAGGGAGATACACACTCCATAGACAGAGTGTGGACTGTCTCAGAAGGCGGGAAGCAGCCCCAGGGCATGAGGTCATCTGGAAAATTGCAAGCATCCCTGAAATGTGGGGTAGTTAGTTTTTATGGGCCGGGTAATTTCATAGGCTAACAAGTGGGAGGAATATTCTAACTATCTTGGAGAAGAGGTGGAGATTTCCAGGAATTGGGGCACTGCCCACTTTTTTGGCCTTTTATGATGGGCATCAGAACTGTCAGGGTGCCTATGGGTGTGTCATTTAGCATGTGCTAATGCATTACAATGAGCGTATAATGAGCTTCAAGGTCTACTGGAAGTCGAATCTTCTGCCATCTTGGATATAATGCGTTCTAACCAGTTTTTGTCCTATCCTCTCAGATTTGAGGTGAACCTGTCTATGAAGTAAGGTGTGGACTTATTTTATTTTTGTTTATTGTGATTTTAAAGGGCAAGGAGGAGAAAATGCAGACTGAGGCAAGAAATGGGGAACTAGCATTTATTGAGCCCTTCGAGTTCTTGAGATGGATGCCTCACATGCATTAACTTATTCTTCCTCACACTGATCTTGGGAGGTGTTATTTATTCCATTTTACAGAGGAGGAAACAGAAGATACTTTGTAGCACAAAGTACCACAGCTAGTAAACAGAGAAGCCAGTTGCTAATTTGCTCTTTATTTAGTTTAAAAATTAATGAAAATTTTCTGAATAATTCAGTCCTTTAAAAAAAAAAAGACTTCATGAAGCATGCCATCCAATGAGCTGTGTGACCTGGGACAAGTCAGTGAACCTCTCTGGGCTATAGTTTGAATTTCTATAAAATCAAGAGGCTATTCTGGAGTGATCTACCATCGAAGAGCTTTTGACCCAGTCTTTAATTACCCTTGTTCTCAAAGAAGGACTTCCTCTTGCCCAGCCCAAATCTCTCAAGACCCTAAATCATACTAATAGGAAGTAAATGGTTAGTACTCATCAGGAGTACATCAGGAATTCACAACCCTTTTGGCTGGACAGCACTTGTACAGCTATGCTGTAACTCTCCTAAATCAGGACCTATGAATAGGCAGGAGGATGAAAAAATATAGTGAGTGCTGAAGGGTTTCTACCACCCCTGGGTTTCTACCTCACCACTCTCCGACAGCCGCTGCAGCCAGTGTGCCTCAATCCTGCCATTGTTCCCTGTGAAGCACAGGTGCTCCCCCGCAGCTGGCCACCAGCAGCATGGGAAGGGCCAATGCCTACCATGCTTTATCCCTGGGCAGGCCTAGCCAAGACACAGAGGCTGGACTGGTATGGCCTCCCCTGCACCCTGGGAGAGCACTGCCCAGGTAGGGGAAATAAGATAATATTTATGAGAAACAATAAAATCTGCAGCAGCATGTGCACCTTGAAATTCTAGGAGCCGTGAACTGAAAAGGCACTCCCTGACTCCCCGTGCAATTTGTCCTCACCTGGGCTCGGTGGGGAAGGGATCACACATACACACACATATGTGCACATGCATGGACACACATGTACACGTATGTATTTATATGTATGTATGCATACCAGCTGTCTCCTTGGGGTTTGCTAAGCCTCTTACATGAAGGATCAACAGCCCTAGGAAACTGTACTTATGAACTCTAATACGGTTGGAGCTTGCCAGCATTCCAGGGCCAAGTCAAGGCTTTTAAATAGCTGTGGACTAGATTCTGACCTCAGAGCACAGGCTGGACAAAAAAGGGCCCAAAGATGCCAGGGAAGCCAAAGCCTACCTTTCTCACCATCCATGTCCCTCTCTCCTCTCCAGCCTCCCAAACCCACCCTGCAATACATACGCAAAAAAAGCATTAAATCCCAGAATGAGCAATTGGCTATAAGAGAGACGGGCACCATTTGAAGCTTTGTGAGTGGGTATAGCTGTGCCCAGTGCTTGATCCAGAGATGACCACCAGAGGCAGTGTTATAATTTAAGTCAAATCGTCTTTGGCACCCACCTGCATCTCACAGTTTAGCCTCTTTGTTCCCATCCCAGCCCTCCTCAGGCATCCCTCCAAGCTGCTCTGTGCAATTCAACTGAATTTATAGGACACTCCTCTGCTCGGCACTGTACTGAGGAATACAAAGTCATTCTGGTAGTAGGTCTGTTGCAAGCTCTGTGACCTTGGGCTTCTCAAGTGACTGTGCTGTCACTCCACCTTAGAGAAACTGGCATGATGCAAGAAAGATGACAAGGAACTTGTACTTAGCGGAAAAGCCTAGGCTTCTCATCAAAAGACTGGCAAGTAAACCCCTATCTGTATGTTTGAAGTTAAAATAAGATGCTTAAGGCTTGTGTGTTTCCTTGTCTTATCTGCTCTAACCAATGTTTTCAAGTAACTGATCAACAGTAGTCCCATTTGCATCTGATGAGAGCAACTTCGATGATATCTTAATTCCTTTTTTTATTAACGTTTACAATTTGTAAGGGACTAAGGACTCACTGTGCTGGAACCAAAGGGAGGAGGTACTGGAGGGGTGGGGCAGGGTGGGGGGTCTTGAGCCAGGTTGATTGACAGGAGAAAGGATCAGGCTGGGGAAGGACACATGGACCCAGGTCTGGATGCAAGGCCAGAGTTGGGGGTCAGGGAGGAGATGGGGCTGGCTGGGGCACAGGAACTTGTAAGAGAGTAAACAGTAGGAAATAGAATTGGATAGGTAGAATAGGGAAGAGGGAAAAAAATTATTATGCACCAATTAGTTTATCACATGATTTTGCATACTATGTAAAGTTTCATTTAATCCTAACATCCCTGGGAATAGGTGGGCCTGGGGATGGTGGTTCTGCCCCTCCAGATCCATTCTCCAATCTTCTCCATCCTTCCCGGTGCCCCCTGAGGCTGCCCTGTATGGACTGTACCAGGAGGCTCCCTTGATCCCTGGCTTTCTGATGGGTTTGGCTAGAGTGAAGTGCTGACAGGAGATCAGAGGATGAGGAGAATGAGGTGGGATGTTAGCCCCCCTGCCCTTCCCTGCTGGGTCACCCTCAATAAGTCGGTTGCATTCCTCTACCAAAGGCAGGCAGCCCTCCATACAGCTCCCTGCCCACCCCTGACTCCTTCAAGCCTAGGGAGGGTGAAGCTTCCGGACTGTTTTGCCAGCCCCCAGGGCACTACACCATTGTTTGTGGTTACCCAAACCTAGTGTTTCTCAATCTTTTTTTTTTTTTAATTTTCACATCCACCCCCTAACCACAATGTAGTCTTTTCAGATTTTTTTTCCTGATCTTCTTCCCCACCATGAAATTTTAATACCACAGACATACTATTTATCTATTTATGTACTCTACATATCTCTGCTTTATACATGACAAGAATAATACTTTTTTGCCCTCAAGAATCAATTTTTGCCCCCTTGGGGATAATATTGGCCTCATTGAGAATGCATACCCTAACCCAACTCACATTTTTTGTAAAGAGTGCCTTTAATAAGCTTCCTCAGCCACCCAGCTTGTGTGTGCCATCTCTTTCTTGCTAGAACACTGACTAGAACATACCTGTGTCCCTGAACAATATATTTTTAGTTTTTCTGGGTTTTGATCTTTACATAAATGAAATGACACAGTGTATTTTTCTTGGTCTTGCTTTTCTCACTCAATATAGTTTGGGAGATTCATCCATATTGAGGTGTGTAGCTATTGTTCATTTTCACTGCTGTATAGTATTGCATTGAAAGGAACACATCAAAATTTACATGTTCATTTAGTGTTGATGGATATTTGGGTTGGTTATTCTGAATGTGTGGCAAAAACATTCTTGTACCTGTCTCCGGGTTTGGATATGGATATGGATATCCATGAATGTGGATGTGGATATAGGTATAGGCATAGATATAAACATAGATAGAGATTATCTAGGGTACATACCTGGATGTAGAATTGCTCGTGGTAGGGTATGCCTATCTTAAGCCTTAGTAGGAAATACCAAATTTTTTTCCTATACCTGTACCAGTGTACACTCACACTAATAAGGAGTTTTGGTTGCTCCACATTTTTTCCAGCATTTGTTTTTGTTAGACTTTAAAATTTTTGCTCATCTGGTGGGTATGAAATGGGTATCTCACTGTAGCATCTTGTCACTTGTTCATTAGCCATTTGTGTTTCCTTTTCTGTGAATGCCTGTTTATGTCTTTTGTCCATTTTTCTATTGGGGTGTTTCTCTTTCTTCTTGATTCACTGGTATCCTTTGTATATTCTGGACACTAATCCTTTGCCAGTTACATATGTTGCAAGTATTTCCCCAGACTGTGGCTTATCTTTTTGCTCTCTTTAAGGTGAATTCTGATGAATAGGAGTTTAAAACTGTAAGGTAGAAAAATGTATTAATCATTTCCTTAATGGTTTATGCCTTTTGTGACTTATTTGAGATACTCTTTCCTATCCTGAGTTCCTAAAATTATTCTGTAGTTTTTTAAAGATCTTTTAAATTATGCCTTTTACCTTTAAATTTTTATTCTGTCAGAAATTCATTTTTGTACACAGTAGGGATCCAGTTTCCTTTTTTTCCTTACGTTAATAGAAACTAATTTTCCAGTCTCACTTACTGAATAGACCCTCATCTCCCTTGCCTATCTTTAGTGCCTTCTCAGTCATATATTTATACATGTGTGGCTCTGTTTCTGGATTCTTTCTTCTATTCTATTAGTCTATTAATATATCCCTGAACCAGTAACACAGTTCTAATTTCTATAAGCTTAATAATAAGTCTTGATACCTGGTAGAGTAAGTCTCTTCTCTTCTTATCTATTCTTTGCTCTTGGCTCGTCCCTGTAAAAATTTTTAAATGGTTTGTCAGCTTCTTAAAGGGACTTGTCATGGGTAAAAGCAGGAGCAGGGAGCAGCATCTACATGCAGAGCAATGAGGACCACTTGGGGCAGAGTAGGTGATGAAAGGTGATGCCAGTGACCAGGTCATATTTGAAATCCAGGAGCCAAAGCCTCTGGGAGCCAGAACAAATCACCCAGTATGGGGAAGCTCAGCCAATGTCAAAAAGTGATATGAGGCTGTCTCTGCTTATTTTTATTAACCCAGTGGCCCAGGGACATCATAAAGGTACTAAACCTCCACCTTTGGGGAGGTTTATTAATGAACTGGAATTATTTATTCTGAAAAAAGAGAAAAACTAGGAGTGACTTAATTGTTGAATACTGTTCTAGGCCAAGGAGATAAGTGAAAATGGGAAAAGAGGCCAGAGTTGGGGATTCAGACTCATACGGATCAACTAATATCACAAGGAGACAAACCTAGCTGAACCCATAACACCCGCCTGTTTTCTTCCAAAAAGAATAGATGGTTCTGGTACAAATCCATGTCCATTTACTGGTATTTTTGTTTGTTTGATTGTTTGTTTAGACAGCACTGAGCATTTGCTATGGGCCTGCCTCTCTTCCAGGAACTTACCATGTAGTAATTTATTTAAATCCTGCGTACCCCAACCCAAATCAACTGAGAGGGCGTATCCAACTGATGATTCTCCTGTCGGTGTGCTCCCATGAGGAACAGACCACTGAGGGAAGCTGAAGAATTCTGTGTATAGACCCTCCAGAGCCACTCCTCCAGCCAGGCTTTTAAACATTTCCTAGTGATATTTATTTGACTAAAGCCAGGTGTCAAGTTATGCAGTTTAAAAACAAAAAGAAACAGGATTGTGGTGACAACATTTTCTCTGTGGAAGCAGGCAGAAGGAAGGGGATGAGCAAGAAGACGGGTATTCTAGAACAGACTGCCTGGAGCAGCCATTATACACTCCACAGAGACTGTATGAATAAGACTTGGCCCTCTGCTACAGGCCAGGAAGTCCGCGGCATCAGATTCCAGGTATTGGTAACAAGCGTTTTCCAACAAGAAGGCAGCACCTCAAATCCTTTGTGGAGCAAGACAGGTTATAAATAGACCTATAAATTTTTTTAACTAGAGGGCAACAGGCTTAGCACAGCTATTCTTCCTTGCTGGTTCTCCTCCCTGCACTGCTTTGCCTATCAAATCCCTGCTACCAGGCAGATCCACCTGCCTGTTAGCCAATCCGCTGCAGCAGCCTCAGGAGTGCTGGGCTGGAAACTGGCTTCTATTGACTCCAGGTTGTGACCTTGCTTGTGGAAAAGAGTAAATCTTCCTATCTTCTCTCTGGCTAATTGGGCAGGAGGTAGAGGAGACAAGAATTTATGCTACAGTTTGCCACCTGCTGACTAGAACACTAACGTATCCATTTCAGAGGCAGGCTCTGATTTTAGTGACAGGCTGAAGAGAAAAAGGATGTAGGCTGGGTTTCTGGAACATGTAGTGAAGACCTGCTCATGAAGCTTTTAACTACAAGATCCGAAGACTGGTATTTTACTGGCCAAGTTATATGTGGCTTGTGTTTTGTGTGTGTGAGAAAGAGAGAGAGAGAAACAGAGAGATTGATTTCATCTCTCCTAACAGATCCAAAGGCATCTGAGCATTCAGGGACTTAGAAATTATTTAGCCCAGGGCGTCTCAAACTTCATTGTACATCAGAATCACCTAGGGCTTGTTAAACACTGATTGCTAGGTGCCACCCTCAGTGTTTCTTTTTTAAAAAAAGAAATTTATTTATTTGTTTATTTATTTTATTTATTTGGCTGTGTTGGGTCTTCGTTGCTGCACTCAGGCATTTTCTAGTTGCGGCAAGTGGGGGCTACTCTTCGTTGCGGTGCTCGGGCTTCTCATTGCAGTGGCTTCTCTTGCTGCAGAGCACGGGCTCTAGGCATGTGGGCTTCAGTTGTTGTGGCACGTGGGCTCAGTAGTTGTGGCTCACGGACTCTAAAGTGCAGGCTCAGTAGGTGTGGCGCACGGGCTTAGTTGCTTCGCGGCATGTGGGATCTTCTGACCAGGGCTTGAACCTGTGTCCCCTGCATTGGCAGGCGGATCCCTAACCATTGCACCACCAGGGAAGTCCCCCACCCCCAGTGTTTCTGACTCAGTAGTTCTGGGTGGGGCCTGAGAATTTGCATTTCTCATAAGCTTCTGGGTGACACTGATACTGCTAGTCTGAGGACCACACTTTGAAAACCACTGATTTAGCCCAATGTCCAGATCACAGATGAGGAAACCAAAGCCCAACAATTAATAAACGTATGTGTTTAAGGGCCCACAACTGATTATTATTAGCTAAAGTCGGACTAGAATAGAGACTCCCGACTCCTAATCTGGTGCTTTCCCCACCACTTCAGGCTGGTGCATGGTCAGAGTGCCAGGGAGGTACCATTCTAACGATAACCATGTTATCCTTTATGACTGCAGATTACCAGTCTCCACGTTGTTTCCTCTTCTGCTGCCCTCCCCAGCCCAGCGTCACTGGTCCTGCTGGCTCAGTACATAAATAGCCCAGCCCAGCCCACTCACTCCACCATCCAGTGGGACTAAGAATCAGGTCCTGTTCCCAAAGCCTGGTGCCTACTCCTAAAGGCTGGTGCCTACTCACTCCCCTCATAGCCTCACGGGTAAATGAGTGGAGATCTGAGGCCTCTTCAGTGACCATTGGTCATGCATATTGGCCCCGAGTTACAGCTCTTCCTACATCCTCCATGTTCACAAGAGCTTTGACCTTGGTGTCTGACATTTAAGCCTTTTATCCTGCTTAGCAACTAAGTCCCCTTCTGAGGCTGGAGCTCCACTCTGAATGACCATCCAGCATTGGGGGACTATGCTTCTGTTGTTCTTCTTCCTGGGCTGAACTGTTGGCCTATTCCCAAACCTGGTGACTGGGTCCTACAGCCCATGGGCAAACCTCCTACATGGTGTTTGCCCACCCAGAGGTCTTCTGAGCACTAATTGTCTCTTGAATTCCCCAGGGCTGCGCTCTGCCTGCCAGATTGGAAATTCCAGGCTTGACCTGGTATAAATCATTGCTGAGATTTTCATCAATCTTGGGATGCTTGTCTACCTATCATGGGCCAGCTTCTCCATTGG
Organism: Physeter macrocephalus; assembly: GCF_002837175.3. Lineage (NCBI taxonomy): Eukaryota > Metazoa > Chordata > Mammalia > Artiodactyla > Physeteridae > Physeter > Physeter macrocephalus. The sequence continues at coordinate 62,921,355 of NC_041225.1, forward strand.
ATCAGTTCCCCAACCCCATCTCACCCTAGCCACATTCCTTGGTTTGCCCAGTGAGATCCAGCACAAAGATGTCCTAAAGACGGCAGGTGCTTCGAGTGAGTTTTCCCCAGCGTGGGGAAGGGATACACTGACCCATCCACGATGGTACCTTAGAGGCCTCTTTTCATTTGGAAGTGAAGCTCCAAAGGCATGGTCTGAAAGTAGACAAAGAGTTGGCTAAATTATTCTGCATAAGGAATTGGTGGATACTGGAGGTGATGGAGAGAATACAAAAGAGAGGACCCTGGAGAAGGTTGGAGTAGTTTGAGTGAGAGCAGGATGCTGTAACCTAGTGGGAAAGGAGCCAATAAGAGATTCCCTGTGTGGCATGACCAGAGGACTTCTGCTGTTCAATTTTAATTTGTCTGCTGTGGGACAATATGACCTCTTCCCTGCTAAAAATCTGGATACACCTGTACAACTTTTGTGGTGGAGACATGAAGAGTGAGAGAGCAAGACAGTATAAAGAAACGTGCTCTGCTCCACTCACCTCAGCTGAGACTCACGTGTAGCTAGCAGCATTGGATCTCGATTCTAGTCTGGAATCTGCTAGTTCCAGGTGGTCAACACTAGAGGGGTGAGCAGAAGCTAAAAGTGGGTCTGGGAGAAGCAGGGAGGAGTCCTTGACACAGAAACAACCGCGGGTAGACTTAGGCAGGGACATGAAACATATCCCCTGTTTGCCAAACATACTGGAGGCTTTGAAGGCAACTCTTCGATGACTGTGGCGGGTTATTCTGGGATTCATTGTCATTACACACTCACCATTTGAGAGAGCTGGCCTGATATGAGACACTCTAGAGTCTCTTAAATTTGGATCCGATTAACTTGGAATTTGTGTTCCCAGGTCAGGGGTTTGGGTGAAATTATCTTTTTCTTGTCTGTGAAGAAACAAATCAGAAGTAGAGACAAGATGGTAGGAAACATGTTTAGCCTTTGTAAATTTAGTAATTCTTGGTTTATCGCCCTAGGGAAAAAATTACAATAAATGCATTGATAGTTAATGGGGGTTTACAGTTCTGGGGAAAATTGTTTTTTAAAAACCCTTGATCCTTTTTTACAATTTGATTTGAGGATAGTTCCAAACCTTTTCTTAGTCACTCCCTCCCCTGTAGAGAGTTGATTCCTTTGTTTCTCCCAAGCATACCTTGCATGGTGAGAAGATGCCATGGAAAGCCAGGTTGCCATTTTAAAGGCTCCCCCAAGCATCCTGGAATGGGACAAATTTTCTTTCTCGCCTCCAAGTAAGTGTCAATCATCAGGGCTGGAGTAGATTGTCAGGATGTGACAGTGGGAATGAAAAGGGAGGCGAGGAAAACGTTCTTGCTGAAACCATTCCCTTTCCTTCACTTGTTCCTAATCCAAGAGCTGCTGGAAAGTATCTCTCAGAGCACACCTTGGTCCTTTTCTTGAGAAATCCAAACTTGGAAGTGACTAGCAGGTCTAACTGTGCCTCTGTGGAATCTAAATTCTGGAAGGAGACAAAGAGAGTTCTGGAGGCCTCTGACTGAAGAGCCTAATGGATTAAATCCAAGTTTCTTAACAGTCCCCAAAAACTGTCAGGGTGCCTGGGCAGTGTGGAGCCAATCTGGACGATGCATTCCAGATGGTTTGCCTTCCTTCCTTGGGTTTGGGGCCAGTTGGAGCTCCCGGGCGGTCTTCCAAGGTAGACCCCCAGAGAGCACAGGGCAACTGTCCAGATGGGAGGGACCAGGCTGAGGATCACTGTGGCAGGCTTGAAATTAGAGGGAAGGACCCCCTCCTTTGTGTTAAGCATCTGGATACCATTTTTCAGGCTATTAAATAAACTAACTCTACTCTGCTAAATGCAGCCAATTCATTTTTTTTCAAAAAGCACTTGGGGGCCAAGCAGTTGCCCCAGAAGGGATCCAAATAATTTAGGGCTATATGATATGGTGAAGCTCAGAGAAGGGGCTCCAAAACTCTCTAACAGGCATCCAGCCACCACCCCCACTCCAACCTCCCAACTTCACCAGTTCACGGGCAATGACGCCACCAACTGCAAAGACTCAGGACCATGCCAGGTCTTTGCAGTATATTTTACTTTTTGTTTTTGTGCAAAATGTACGAGGCAGATGTACAAGACTTTCTTCCATGTTGAAGGCTTTCTGATTAGGTTACTGAAAATAAGCAGGAGACAGATAGAAGGGTGGGGGCAGGGAGAGCATGTGAGAGAACAGAGAGAAGGAGCAGACTAGATGAACCACCAGAAATTCTCGGTGGACTCCAAGGTCTGTGAATTGACTCTAGCCATGACTGAATTTTCTACCGCAGAAAGAAGGCCTATTTGCCTATGGTCCTGTTGCAACCGTGTGGTTTGGCCAGCAACCTAAGAGCAGGCAGCTAAGAGCAACCCCCTCCCCAAGGGGCCTGGGGAGGAGACAAGGAGGTGAAGAGTGAGCTTCTACCTATGAGTGTCCCAGGCTGGTTGGAAGAGAAGCGGTCCCTGCTCTGGGGAAATCCAGGCTAACGAGGCAGCAGGTCCCAGCGCTGGGGAACTTCTGGCTTACTAGAAAAGAGTAATCACAGAGCAGCATGCGATAAACAATTGCAAGGGAAGGGAATCCATAAATATTGAGGGGATACAGGGAAGGGGTGAGCAGAACACTCTGCGATTATTTGGAAGGAGAAGAGTTGCTAACAGAGAAAACCCTTTCCAATCCAATAATAACCTTACACAGAGGAAGCAGAGGAAGCCCAGGCACAGATCCTGCCCAACTATCCCAATGTCTAGTCTGTTGCTTTTGGAACTGTGCTTTAGTCAAGCTATTTTGGATACATTTCCAGAGGGTAAGTATTAGAGAATTAAAATCTTACACACCCAATTAATCCCCGAAAGTCACCCTATTTGAGGAGTGGAAATGTCTTCTATATATATCTCCCAACTCTATGAACTACCTATGATGGTAGAAGCAGGTTTCCTAAAATTTTCAGCCTAGTCCATGTTGGGAGAAAGTCATGACGTTCAGGACATAAATGTCTAAATATATATCATTATACATGAACAAGCCATGAATAATCAAATACACAAATCTGTATACTCCAAACTTGTGGTGGCATACCCTGATGTCATGTATCCACACACTCCTAACTCTTACACTTTGTCCTTAGGACTCAGTCAAGAGTATTGTTATTGCCATTATTTAGAGACCTCACTTGACCCTGGTCTTCCTGGATGCCTGCAAATCTCCAGCCCCGAGCCTCAGACCCTCGCCTCTCTTGACAGGGCTTTTCTAGGCTGACAAACAGCTCCCTGTTGTATGTATTAATTAATGTTGATCTCGTTCATGGCAGCTCTGCTGTGAAATGTCAGTCCTGTTAATAGCTCACCATCAGGCTCTGTGCTTGTCTTCTCAGAGTCGTACCTCAGGACTAACCTTTACCTTCTTTTATGATACCAGAACATTGACAGACTCTCAAGTGCCATAAACAATAATTTTCTGAAACTCATCCGCCTTGTAACTGAAACACGTCATGAGCACCAGCCAATCCTACTGAAATAATATTGATGTAAGTGACAGGCACACAAGGAAATGATAGGTATTTTTGCCTCCAGATTCAAATGGAGTGTTTTGATATTGTTTCCCAGACCAGAAGACTTACATGGTGGAGAACTTTCCTGGACTGAATCTTTCTTGCTCACTTGAATATTAAGAGAAACTTTCTCAAGGGGCCCAGACAAGTGTTGCTCTAATTCTTTAAATGGAGCAATGTTAGTCCTTGTCTTGTTCATACTTGGTAACCAGCATTGCTCTTCTGCATGATGTTATGTACTTTCCCGCTATGGTTGGACCTCTGCCCTTGTGACTCCTGCTTCTCCACAATAGGTTGATGAGGTAGCCCGGGATTCTCCCAATCAGAGAAACCTGAGACAGGCCCCAAATCAGTTAGCCTAGGGAACAGAAGCAACAGGGGCAGGGCATTGCTACCCAGCCCCAATTCCATGGCCATCCCATCCTCATTTCTTTTCCTGGAGTTGCCATGAGCTCCACTTGAGGTAAAAGCTCTGGTGCTTGCTCAGGAAGGAGATGCCTGGGGAACTATTCCATGATGAAAACTGGACTCCTTAAGGCTCTGCTCCATAGGGGTTTGGTCTAGATTTCCTAGGATAACTCATCCCACCAGAGGGAATGAGCTCATCTGTTCACTGACCTGACAGATGGCAATGATTTGGGTCCAGAGTGCCAAGGAAAACTCCCCAGAAGATTGCTTCTCCTCCCTGCGGCTTTAGTGGCAGTGCCACATGGGTGGGTCTGTCTGCCTGGTAGCCTTCTCACACCCACAGAGTGTAAATACCAAGAGCAACCACGTTCCTTGGGATCTGCATAGGGGATGCCTCTGAGGGCATCTGACCTGATTTGAGTCAGCGGAGGAGAATCTGTCAAGCCAGATCTCATTCGGGAAATGTGGAGCTGTTTTTAGACTCTGACCTGGTAGAGTCCATCCTGGAACCATGAGCTGAGGAAAGTTGGCTGAAAAGAGCAAGACTCATTTAAGAAGCTGTGATGGAGGAACACCCATCCTGCCCTGGTGGCTGGCTGCCAAAGTAGATTGGCTCCAGGTAAGTCACTGGCAAAGCAAAGAATACTTCTTCCTGCTCTGCCTCAGTAAACTGTGCATGGATCGTGGGCTGCTGGAGCAAGGGCACGCTGTGGAATTGGAAGGGCACCAGGAGGTTTTTGCAGTCTGTACTCCTGGGGCTCAATGAATTCTTCCATCTGATCTCCTACTTCTAGGAGGCTTCCTCTTCTTGCTTCTCTCCAGGTACCGTGATAGGCCTTTCATTTGATATTGAACAGCTATTTCCATACCATCTCTGTCCATGCCTTCATCTAAGAGAATTTGTTGTGTTCTTGGCTGACTGAGGTGAATACAATCTGGGTTTTTTTTTCCCCGGTTCTTTCACTTGTAACTGAGAAATGAGATTACCATGCAGTAAGTACTCTAGGAAGAAGGTACACATATTTGCTGTTACCAAGAGTATCTAAATCCGTAGCAATTCGTGTTAGAGGGAAAGGCATAGCAGTTTTCCTTTTTCAAGAGTTTTCCCTCTGATTGTTCATTTTGTCCTTGTAACTCTTAGGACCTTGTAGGAACGAGTCAAATTACCTCCGTTTGACAGCTGAGGACAATGCAGCTCCACAGTGACTTGTTTGAGGGAGTCCAGAGAATTGGTGACAAAACTGATGTCTGGTCCTGATTTCCATTCCAGGGTTCTTTTTACCAATCTCCCTTATTTCATTCATTCAGTGTAGCAACTGAAGTGAAAAATTGCCTACTACATGACATGGTAGAAACAGGTTTGTAGTCTTATCTCCCTCAGCCTGCCCACATAAACCATCTGTCCAGCCACACCAAAATAGCATCATGTTTCAGCCTCTGCACCTTTGCTCCCGCATGTCACTTGCTTGAACTGCCCTCCCCCAATTCTCTGCTTAATGAAACTTAACCATCCCTCAAGCCCAAGCTCAACTGCCCTCCCTTCTATATTGCTCTCCTGATTATAGCAGCAAGAAGTAGTTTTTCTTGCTTGGGATGGAGTTAATAAAAAAGGGGCAACTTTGATGCCATCATATGCTGCCTTGGATTATAGCTTTTTGCAGGTGAATTTTATCTCCCCAAATAAACTGTGATTCAAAAGGAGACAGAAAGTTGTTTCACAGATCTTGTGTTCCCTAGAGAGTCTTGCATAGACTATAAGCTCAGTATTTACTGAATGAGCAAATGCGACATGGAGGAGGTTAAGTGGCTCTCACAGTACTGAGACTTGAATTCAGAATTCCAGAAGCTGATCTCCATGTTCTTTCCACCAAGTCATGCTGAAAACAATGCAGTTTTCACTATGATTAGCCTCTTTGCAGGTCAAAAATGGTTGAAAGGGGCTTCCCTGGTGGCGCAGTGGTTACGCGTCCGCCTGCCGATGCAGGGGAACCGGGTTCGCGCCCCGGTCTGGGAGGATCCCACATGCCGCGGAGCGGCTGGGCCCGTGAGCCATGGCCGCTGAGCCTGCGCGTCCGGAGCCTGTGCTCCACAACGGGAGAGGCCACAACAGAGGGTGGCCCGCATACCACCAAAAAAAAAAAAAAAAATGGTTGAAAGTAGGCGATTTCATATTGGCTCAATCTAATACAATGCATATTGAGTTATTATGAAAAAACAGAATAGTTTAAATGATTGGGGTCAAAAAACTGAACTTCCTGGGCTGTTGGCTTGCATGAAATGAGCAGCCCTTTCCCAAGGATGCCGCTTCCTTTCATAAATTTGAATTGATTTGCACCATGAGTCAATGTGGGAATAAAATATGGTGGTCATTAAGGTGCCGTCATGGGCCAAACAAAGAGGAGAATGAGAGAGTGACCCAATGTTACCTTCTTTTGATCATCCATGCACTATTTACATCTGCGCTGACTAAGCATGCTCTGTCTGCCCACAGTGGACCAGTTAATGTAGATACAGAAATAACACAAAAATCCCTAATGGAATGCCAATCTAGTGACCATCTATGGCTACTGCAAATCATTTAAGTAAAAATCTTAAATTCAGCGGAATTTTTTGTCTCTCTTCTTTTTGTTTCATCTGAAGAGTTGAATTAAGGTTGGAACTCCAGGTATCATTCTGTAAATGAAATGTATGCTCAGTCTGTATACTGAATCAATCTATATACTGAAATGGAATAAAATAGAGATAATTATGCTTACTTGGAACCTCTCAGGAAGCTGCTTGGGGAGGGAGACTCCCAAGGGAGTTACTCAAGTGACAGCAGAAGTGTGCTCACCTGCCTTCAGAGAGGGGTGGGGTGTGGTCAACTGTAGAGCTCTTCTGCTGAACAGAGGGTACAAGTTTGGGTCAGAACTAAATTGCTCAAGCCAATAGAGAAGAGACAGATTCTATCCTCTTTCCCTTGTGGTTGTCAGGCTGTCTTTAAATAAATATTAAGCCCATAATATTTAAGATTATGTGTTTGAAGCAATATCAAATTGGCCCATTAAGGCAGCTGTCTGTCTTGGTCCAGGCTTGCTTATCAGTGTCATTTTACTTATCAAAGGAAATAGACCACTCCTTGAGCAGTCACAGAAACCACAGTGGAACTCAGGAATCTTAACCCGGTCTTGCATCCTATGCATTAACATCCCATTGCTAATAGCAATTCATTCCATTTGTTTATTTATTAATGACAATTATCTGCATTGCTCAAATGACTTCCTCATCCAAATTAAATATTAGGATATTAGGTCTACAACATCAGTTTTCTGAAGCCCATTCCTCTCTGAAGTACAAAAGAGAGTTAATAAATCAAGCAAAGACCAACAGCCTGCTTCCTACCAGGCACTGTGCTGGGCACTGGATGTCACAGTAGGTTAGATCTAGTTTGGTTTATTCAGAAGACAACTCTGGTAGACAAACCAAGGAATGTTTTTGTAGAAGGATAAAAATAGTCTTTAGTACATAATCTTTACAAAATTATAAACACATCCTAAGCAGCTCTTGCTTCCTTTAACAACTCATTGTGAATTCTTTATCCATGCAGTTACCTACATTCCTATAGCATTTATTTTGTTCATGTCTCCAGTGCTTCTTGGTATGATGAATTTATAACTCAAAGACTAAAAGTAGAATTTCCTCTTACATGTTCTAAAATTACTCCTTTCAAAGTTCAATGGCTCCTTCTTCCCTTTAGTTTTAGTGATGGAAAATCTGGTGAATCATTCCTGATTACAGTGTATAAACTTCATATTTTCATAAAATCTAATCATGTTTCTGTTCATTCTTCTTTCCAAAGTGCTTCACCCCATTCAGTAAGTCAACAGTCCTCAAGTCATTTTTGAGACCTTTCTGGAACTTTTCTAGATCTTCATGTTTATATTGATGTGTATTGTTTCCAGGAGAGAAGGCAATAAGTACTCGAGGTATAGACTACCACGATTCTGTATATATCCAGGTTGATGTCTACATAGTTCTTTAATAATAAACAGGTCAGTATTCCACACCACAGTTTGTCATTAATCCATGCTTCTTACCCAGATATTTCATTGCTATATAAATTTCCTTACTGCAAAAACAAACAAAACACCTCTACTGGAGCAAACACCTGTCTAGAACATTCCTTCAAAACTCCTTGTCTACTGCTACATTCTCTTCCCTGATTTTGGTTTTCTGTGTACACTTAAACATTCATCTATGTGCTCAAAATAAACAACATGCAAAACAAAACCAAACCAACATATCCTTCCTTTTCTCCTGTAAAGTACAAATCAACAAACCCTCTCCTTATTCCCTACACATCCCGATTTTTCTCTTTATCATACTTCTACTCCCTCATTAAACTCCGTTTTCTCTTCTGGCCCATAGGGGTTCTTTGTCATCTTTTTTTTTTTTACCCCACTGGGTATATGTTGAAAACACAACAAAAATAAAAGACTTCCCATTCTCCTACTAATGTGTAGCCAATGCAGCAAGGAGAAAATAGGTCTCTTAGGCCAGATAAATTTTAGCAATTAACAGTATCTTCCGTGCCTCGTACTTAAAAATACAGCTTTTGACATTTCATACTTCACAAATGTCAATTGTGAAACTTGCATTTAGGTAATAATTAACTACTTTAAAAATAGACTCCACAACATTGACTATGATTTAGCATGGCACCTTGTGTATAGGAAATGTATAGTAAATAATTGATGAGGCTTTACTCTGATAGCTACATGAGAAATGCCTCACTATCCTATAGGTTATACTTTTTACTGCAGATGTCTGGTGGTAGTTTAGTTAGCTCTATGAATGTTTTTGTTGGATGGATAGAAATCATGTGGTGGATTGATGAGGAATGGATGGAGTGTATGGGTTTTAAGTTTTTAGGAGGTAATATTCCCTTTGGGACCTTCTAGATAGTTTGAGGTCTAGTACTCTACAGAATTAACACAAATATGACAGCGATATATATTTAAGTAAATTAATTAGTTCTAGAAAATGATGCATTTTAATGTTTCATTGGTGTATCTTCAAAAAAGGCAGCATTGTATCCATTCACTCAGGAAAAGCTTTTTTTAAAAAAGCAGATTAAAATTGGAAAATTGTCCAGGGTGTCTTTAATCTTTCACTGAACTGTCCACTCTAAGTACTTTTAGTCTAGGGAATCATCATTGTCCTCAAAACTTCCCAAAGAAAGCCTCTACTGAGTTTTCATCCTGAGTTTTCTAGTGACAGGTTCAATGCCAGTAGGGCTGCATGGACATGTAAGTGGGATCTTCACCTTTACATACTCAGGCCACTGAGTAGGTGGCATCATATTTCAGTATTGGGAGTGAACACAAAATTCACAGGGACAAATGTTGACCCAAGCATAAGAAGATTGCTGAGTCTAATATTCTAAAATATATAATTAGTCAATGACTAGGAACCCTTCCACACATCAGTCTGGAAAGATAGTCAAATACGGAATGTTTTCTTTTTCTTAAATATCTGCACTAGTTAAGTAGACAATACTGTGTCCATTGCTAATTTTAGAGGCCTTGGACTCAATTTTACAGTATAGACATAAATGAAATATGAGGACAAAAAAAGCAATTTTTTTGAGACCATAACGAAAGTCCCTGTCAGAAGCTACATGTCGTTCATGAGAATCCTGTTGAAATAGAAGAATATAATAAAAACCAACTGTCCTTCCCTGCTGACTTACTTTTTGAAGAAAGCTGAAAAAACACAGACATATGACTTGTGATTTGAAGGATGCCCAAATAAACTCCTTCAACATATTTTTATTCAAACGACCCCACAGAGATCTTCAGTTTCTGCTTCAAAGATGCTATGGCTTATGGAAGGATCCATATGCACCTTCCTCCTGACTGGGCCTCTGAAAGGCAGTATGTTTCCCTGTCCTCCAGCTGCCTTATTCATCTCAGAGCAGTCCATAAAGATTCTATAAAAATTCTGCAGAATTGAAGATCCCACCAGCTCTTATTTACGAAGCTCTCAGATACCTATTCACAGACTTCTGGTTCAGAATGAAAATGCACAGGACGTACAGCCTCTTCCTAGAATATTCACTATTTTCCTTTTGCTATTTAAGAATAGGAAGTGTATTAATTTAAAGCAAATGTCCACAGAAATCACATCATCCTCTAGGTAATTTGGTCATATCTACCAAATTTTAAAGCGAGGAGGGAATTCTGGGAAGATGGAGGAAGTGGTAGCATAGCTTTGAATGCCCCCAGATCCCTTACCCAAAACAAAGTAACTAGATAGCAAAACTCAAAACCCTTGAAAATATTTACAGTAAAGCTAGGTGACAAAGTAGCTCCATGAATATCAAAATATCAATGAAAGGGGATAGCCAGAAGACCTGCATGTTATCAGCACCTATGCAGGAGGAAGCAGAGAAATCCAAGAGAAACAGTGTATCCGAAAGATCTGGGGACAGGAAAGTTCAACAATAGCTAAGGGGTATTCACTGGAAAGCATTGTGGGCTCATGTGACAACAACCCTGAGTACTTCAACAGAGAAATTGCATGGAAAAGAAAAGTTTGGAAGGGAAAACTGCATATTTAAAGAGATTTAAAAGATACATCAAAAGTTTTTTTTTTTTTTTTTTCTGTGCGGTACGCGGGCCTCCCTCTGCTGCGGCCTCTCCCGTTGCGGAGCACAGGCTCCGGACGCGCAGGCTCAGCGGCCATGGCTCACGGGCCCAGCCGCTCC
>NC_041225.1:62932114-63067885 GCF_002837175.3 Physeter macrocephalus
TTCCCCTGCATCGGCAGGCGGACGCGCAACCACTGCACCAGCAGGGAAGCCCAAAAGTTTTTTTAATGGACAAAACTAAACTATCATGTTTATGGATGCCACTTGGGTCGTAAAACCACAAAAAAATAGAAGGAAGTGATTTCTATAAAAGTCAGAATAGTGCTTATTTTCAGGGAGGGAGGAAGTTTTGATCACAGAGCACATGGAGGGCTTCTTTCATTGCTGACAAAGTTCTCTTTCTTGATCTGGGTGATGGATAAAGGGGCCTTGCCTTATAACAATCCATTAAGCTCTGCATTTACTTTGGTTTTCTGTATTTGTATTTTATAATAAAAAGAGGCTTTAAAATTTTTAAATGCACATATCCTTTGTCCTAGTAATTCCACTGTGAGGGATTTGTCTATAAGATAAACTCACCAAAGTATGCAAAGATAGGCATGCCCATTGCATCACTGTTTGAAATAGCCAAAAAGTTGGGGGTGGTGGTGGTGGAAATGAATGTCTGTTAGGAGGGGACTCTGAATAAATTATGATACAGACAGCCATACAACAGAATACTATGCAGTCAAGAAAAAAAATGAGATGGGTCTGGTCTATGGGTTCCCAGACATATCGTTAAGTTTTTTTTTGTTTTTTTTTTTTTTGTGTGTGGTATGCGGGCCTCCCTCTGCCGCGGCCTCTCCCGCCGCGGAGCACAGGCTCCGGACGCGCAGGCTCAGCGGTCCTGGCTCACGGGCCCAGCTGCTCTGTGGCACGTGGGATCCTCCCGGACCGGGGCACGAACCCACGTCCCCTGCATCGGCAGGCTGGCTCTCAACCACTGCGCCACCAGGGAAGCCCCTACTTTTATCATTTTTAAAAAGCTGATGACTTGATTGCAGTCTTGTGAGAGACCCTGAGTGGGAGAAACCAGCTAAGCTGTACCTGGATTCCTGACAGAAAGAAACTGTAAGATAATAAATATTGTTGTAAGCTCTCAGTTTTGGGATATTTGTTACACAGCAACATAGAACTAATACGGTTGACTAAATCCCATCCCTTTTGGAAGTAGACCACATAAGGAAAGACACTTGCCTTTGGGAGAATATCTGGCACATTGGGTGGATGTAGTAAAGTCATGATGATTTGTTTTTTAGCAAATGTCCTCACCTGTGCCACTTTGTTTTGTTTCAACCCTTCCAGTGAGGTGACCTTATCTGTGAAGGCTTAGTTCAAAATGGGCTTTCTTTACAAATTCATTTTGTTTTCTGGCATTGAGTTTTTTCTGATCTCATTTTTAATTTGAAAACTGCAATTTGAAAGTGATTTAGTTAAGAATCATCCCAGACTCCAATTTATTACTCTATACACTTATTATTTTCTGTCCTTGACTGCTTTTCTCCATTGTCTGCATTCTTCTACCTTTCTTTAAAGTTTTTCTTAATTCTTTCAGCTCTTGGATGGAGCATAAGAATCTACTTGAGTAAGACCTCGTACTATTTCCACATTTCAACATTTTTTCTTTTCTTTTTCTGGCTGGAACTGCATTTTTTATATTATAGTCATTGCTCTGAAAGCTTGTGCATGACTTCCTTTTATTTCTCATTTAATGAAAAAAGAAGGAATAAATTCTACTTTAAGAGATAGACCATATGACCACATTTAGTAGTGGGAGAACAATATTTGCATTATTTTTTGCAGAATTGTCAGAATACTTGTTCTTTGAACAATATAAGGAATCCAGATTTAGGAGGCCTGAAATTAGAGGGGTGCTCTTCCCTCCTCTCCCCACCACATGTCAGAATGGCAATTCCTCAGCTATATGGGAGAATTTAGAAAGATAAGTGGAAAGGGAAGATTTCTGAATACTGTTTTACTTTGTTTACCAAGTTCTGAGAAAGCCTATTTGGCATGAAACACAAAAGGATCCAAAGATTATTTTGACTGAATCAAGATTATAGGTTCTCTGAGACTTCCCTGGTGGTCCAGTGGTAAAGAATCCGCCTTCCAATGCAGGAGATGTGGGTTCGATCCCTGGTCGGGGAACTAAGATCCCGCATGCCGCGGGGCAACTAAGCCTGCGGGCCACAACTACTGAGCTCGCATGCCTCAATGAGAGAGCCCGCGTGCCACCAACTACAGAGCCCACATGCCCTGGAGCCCACGCGCCACAACTAGAGAGAGAAAACCTGCACACCACAACTAGAGAGAAACCCACGTGCCACAACTAGAGAGAAACCCGTGTGCCACAATGAAGAGCCCATGCCACAATGAAGGATCCCGCATGCCTCAACTAAGACCTGATGCAGCCAAAAAAATTAATTAATTTTAAAAAAAGAACAATGCATTAAACACAGTTAAAGCATTAAAAAGAAAAGATTTTAGGCTAAGTTACAAATAATAATAATAACAAAACAAACCAAAAAATACATCACTTTTCCTTCTAAAATATTTAAAGAGAGATGCACACAATGTGTGGAAAAATGGCCTTAGAAGAACATAGCAATATATGTCTTCTACAACGAAAAACACACATGAGATCATGTCAAATAAGAGATCAAAAAAGCTGGCAACCAATCCTGCAAGGTTTTTACTTGCACTAAGTATTTTACCCCTTTCTAGGTGTAGCACAGACCTGACATAGTAAACGTACTCTTCACCAATCAAACCACAGTGGCAACAACAACAAAGACATGCATAAAAATTTTCTTAAATTTTATTTTGTTTGTTTGTTTAATTAGCACATGGCTCCAGAGAAGCTAACCGAAGACTCAGTCCTCTAGCTCTGTGGTGTTACTCTAAGCTGCTCCTCAGGGCAATGCAGACATCAGATATGGGTACTTGAAGAAGGAAGATACTCCTTTCCAACCTAGAAGAAAATATTCAAGGATATGGAAGAGAGCATATGATATTTTACAAGATGCCACCAGTCTTTCTCAATAAAACATCACCTGTGAAAAAACATGGAGGCCAGAAAGGGCTGGTGAGGGAGAAGTATGGCAAGGAAGGCTGGCAAGAGTAAACCCTTGGTGAATTCAACCCAAGGGAAAATACAGAGAGAGAACATAAGTGAGTATTCCTCAAAAGTTTTTCTCGCCAAATTCCTTTCATTTTAGAGTTGAGGAAACTGAGACATGGGCATAATGACCAAAGGCATACAACTAGTAACCAACAGAGCTGGCTCTTTCTACTATATCACAGTGCCTCTTCTGGTTCCTAATGTCCTACCTCTGTTCTATTCTATATTGCCCTTGTTAACTGGCATTAAAGTCTCTGCACCTAGTGTTTTAGACATATTCGGAAACTTCTTTTAAACACGTTGATTCATTCATTCAGGGCTGAATTATTTGTGACAGCAGTAACAACCCCACCCTGCGGCGTATCCAACAGGGTGAGGGATTCAGGAATCAATCATGCTGTGTTCCATTCTTCCAGGCTCTCGATATTTTCACAGAGGAGAAATCAGTTTCCTGAGAGTGCACAAGCCCCAAAAAGCCATCATAAGGGTGTCTGTGGAGAAAAGAAGGCAAAGTCCCATGGGTCCAGCCACCCTCTACAATCATCCTTAGGATGACCTTGGGGAACCTGATTCCGCCTTTGGCAAGGATGTATGTGGATTGGGTGATTTGGGAGAGGCAGGTTAACGAGCTATATGTATGTAGTTAAGTCTTTGGTCCTTCTCAGCATCAGCTGGCAAAACCATGTCCCTGTCGCACTGCCTCTGAGAGCCACTGCCTCTAGGCAAGGAGAGGAAGGGGGAGTGATATTGCATCTAACTTTGAGAGTAACCATTACCGTGTCAGTGAGCAAACGACATGTTTCAATGGGCAGGGTAGGAGTGCACAGGATTGTCTACCTATCTTGTATATTATAGGCATGGTCTAATTCTTCCTCATATTCTTTCTTCTAATAATGAATTGTGAGAGAACAGGATGTACTGTTGTGCTTTATAATTCAGGAAACCAATACAGGTATTGGCTGACATTGACATGATCAGCTAGCTGCTTTTTAAAAAATTTTTTGAAGCCAGTCTGGCAGAAAAGCATTGGCCTATTGTGGGAGTTGTGTTGGCCCTTCCAACACTTTTCAGTCCAGTCCATTAATCAGCAGCAGAATTGCCAAGAGACCACATTACTACGCTGTAGCTCAAAAAGGTCTGTGGTTGTGAGTGGGTTGACTGGGAACAAAGTGATATCATTCCAATTCTGACTGATTAATGCTGAAGTCCTTGCTAAATAATGATTACCAGTCCCAATCTCCACAAATCATTCAGTTGTGAATAAGGACTAAGTTAAACAAACTTGAGCCTGTGAACACAGATTTTTCTTGCAGTGGGGGGCCGAGGTGTAGAGATGGTAGGAGAGGGGAGAGAAAATCTAGATTTGCCTGAATAAGCGAAGAAAAAACAACTGCAGTCTGGGTTCTCATGGCACCTTGGGCACTTCCCTTCCTCCTTCTGTTGCCTTGTCCTCATCTCTGCATTCGACATCTCTCTGCAGTCAGATTACCTCCAAATGGTACCACCATAGTCACTCCCTTCTATCACCCTTGGCTCTTTCTTTACAGATGCCCATTACTAGCCAGATGGAGTTATTGCCTAGTCAAATGGTTTAAACCTCCCCTCTCTGAAGACTTTTCTACCCAAATTCTCCAACTCCCCGCAATTCCAATTACTTGTTTCTAGCAAAGTACATTCCAAGTCATTCCCTTTGTCTCTTTCTCCCGGTTTCTCTTCTTTTTCACTCCCATATCCAAGTATGCTCATGCGTGGAAAGATAGCATTCTTCTGCTTCGGTTAGATGGCCTTTTCAAAAATGCTTAGTGTGTTTCCACCAATCCTGGACATGGAGTAGGTAGGGTATTAGAGTTGCAAGAATATTTTGGACAATATCAAATTTAAATATTGCTTTTCTGTTTGGGGTTCTTTGAGACATATTCAAACAATAATGGGGAAAATTTTTTTTTCAGTTTTATGTAAGCTCTGGTTGCTTCAGTGTCAGCAATCTCAAGTGTTGCTTCTTGCCAGCTTTCCATTTGGTAGAAGGTGCTTCCTAAAGATGAACTTCTGTGAAGTCAGAACCAGCATAGACTGAGCCAAATCACGATTAAAATGCTTGCTGGCTGCTCCTTTTGCCAGTATAGTTCTGTGTTTCCACTTGTTGGAAAGCTATCTGCCTATCAATGTTTGCAAACGCCAGTACCTTTTTGTTATAACAAACTCACAGTGTTCCTCTTCAAGAATGCCAGCATTCGTAATTTTTCAGCCTCCAACTTTGAAGAAATGGAAGCCTCTGAATTTCTCTGCATTTAAAAGTAGAAATGGTAATATTACATAGCTAGAAATTTCTGTAAAGTGGATTGGCAATAATGTTATGTATGCTTTCAAAAATAGGGTTCTTCTAAATTTATGCCTGTGTATCAGTCACAAGCTAATAAATTCTTTGACTTGAAACTACTTTCTTTCTTGTCCTAGAAATCCTGAATGATTGCTATGATGTAGACATTTACAGAAGTTTGACTTGAGACAAAATGTTTCAAAACTCAGGTAGATGTAAATTATAATTTATTACTGGAAGGAAAACACTTAGTTCCAACATCTCTGACTGGAAAGTTTTTGAATTTTCTAGATATGACAAATAAAGATTTATGAGGTGTGATTTCACAGAAGAAAAAGCATTTTGATGAAAACTTTTTTTTGGTAGGTAAAATAGGAAATCACAAGAGTAACCAGGATGAACTTCAGTGGAAATCATCTGTGAACTTAACTGATCAAATGAAATCCATTAAACTCCGGGAAACTAAACATACATGTTTATTATTTAGTTTCTGGTTTTGAGTCCTTTCCATTTCCCTACAGAGTTGTTTGTGGGATCTATGATTTGGAAAACATGCTCTTTTAACTTGAGTTGTCAATAACTTGATCCTAGTAATTTGGTAGAAAGGGCATTAGATTAGGAACCAGATGGCCAGGGTTTCATTCTCACTCTGCTACTGACCGAGTTTGTGACTCTGGACATCTCTCTTCCATACTTTGGACCTCTGTCTTCTCATCTGTTTGACAATAAGAAGAAATACCTGATCTTGTTGCCTCTTAATGTTGTTGTGAGGATCAAAAAAGGTCTTAGTTGTTAAATCATTCTGAAACTATAAAGTGCTATATAATATAAGGCAGTCTACTCATTATCACCTCAGAATTCCTCTCAGATTACATTGCCTCAAATGCATTATTTAGCAAAAGCACAAACTTGGATACCATATGGAGTCCCTGTTGACACTGCAGATGTTGGTTAATTTTAGATTCTAAAAGAACAAAAGAACAGAAGCACCACCAAGCAAATTAGCCTCTCTTTAGCTTTTTCTTCGAAATCTCCTATTATACCAATACCAAACTAAAACTGGCATGCTAAATATTATAGAAAATTACATCATTTGAAGCATTGAAATTCTGTATATCCAAGCCTTTTTGCAGTTTATTTTTGCAGGAGTTTATCCCCTTCAAAGCACATCACCAATGAATTTAATGCTATAAGATTAGTTATGATTATTTCTTCGAGGACCAAGTAAGAGGATTTTAATCTTAAACTTTAACCTCAAATAGCACAGAGACAGGGGAAACAGAAAAGTTTCAGAAGAGTCACAAAAAGATACGCAATCCATTTTGGTGGTCATAGTCTCTCTTGAACTAATGGAAAACTGAACTAAGCTCAGCTAGCCTTGGGCTCTGGTTCTGAAGGTTCATATTTACGAGTGGGAATTTCCTTATAGAACAGGTGTGACAGACTTGCACATACTCATGACAACTGCTCTTACAGCCTCATCAGTTTGGGAAGACCTGTTCTGCTCATGTCTGCCATCTGTAAGACATCTCTTTGCATTTTGTCAAATCTGACTCCCTGCTTACACATGCACCAGCAAGAGGTGTTTTTGTAAAATATATAGATGGCATCTGTCTTTCTATCTCTTGTTTGTATACCACCCACTAACAAAAAATATCCTGGAACAAGCTGAGCATTCTGTAAGTGTCTTGAAATTATTTATATTATAAATATATAATAATTATATATATATATATATAAAATAATTATATATATATAAAATAATTATATATATATATATATATATATATATATAAAGGTCCAGTTGATATTCTAAACCTAGATTTTTACTTTTTATTTTAGAGGATTATCAATGTCCCCAAATTGTTCACTAAGTCTTAGTGCCTTGAGATATTGACAGACTATCACTTTAATTAGAAAAAATTTTCAAACTCAGGCCATAAATGTTTCACCTACAAGACACTTGCTCCTCTAAAAGAGGCAAAATTTTCAAAGTATGTTTCAACCTATCTTTTAGTGATTTGGTGGATACTATATGATATTTCAAAATATGCTCTTATGTGGATTAGAAATATTAAAAGCAAATCCAAAGAGTAGATTTTATGACACAGCTTATTATGGATGCAGTCTAGGCTGATTATTTTAGTATTAAGTATACTATTAATTATCTCCCTCTCCTGCCCATATGCTACCTCTTTTAGCACAAAATGCCTACTAAGACAGGTGCAACTTGATTCTACGTTACATAGTTCTGTCAAACTGGAACAAAATTTTAACTCCCCCAAATATTTTCTCCTGTGAAGGACTTTGGATTACTGCAGATGATTACAGGCCTAAACCAGAAATGGATTCAAACAGCTCTCATTCACTGCTGAAACTGAACTGGAACTGACCCCCAAAATAAATTGGCTTAATTCCCTATAAGAGGAATATGAATCAGGTTGCCATCTGTTCCCTTCTTTCTTTAACTTCACCAGTGGGCTGGGTTTAAACATAGAACTGGAGGAGTCTTTAGGGGAAGGGGAAGAGAATTCTGGTTTTGTGTCTAGACAGGTATGCTGCAAGGGTAGATTCACTCTAGAGGCAAGAAGAAAGGAGTCTGTGTATTAGCTGGGGAAATCATGTAATTTGGCAAACCGTGGGAACAACGTGAGTTTAATTTGTCTAATTTTGTTTGAAGATGTTGCATCAACTGAAAATCCTTTGCTCTCCAGAGGTGAAAAACATAATCCAAAGTAGCTTAGTCAAAAAGGTAAATTTACTGGCTCATGTTACTGAATAATTTAAGTATCTGGTTCAGGTGAAGCTTGATCCAGAGCTCAAACAGTATGACCTAGGACTTGGTTTCTCTCTCTCCATTTCTTAATTCAGCATCTTCAACATTGGCTCCATTCTTGGGCAAGCTCTCACCTTGTGTACCCAATATGGATGCAAGTTGCTACTTACTCTAGCTTCAAATCCAGAGCCAACTTTTCTAGTAGATCTAGAATGGATCACTGTGACCAGGGGAATAGGATATACTGATGACCTAGACCAAGGTCACATGTTTCACCCCTGAGGCATGGGAGTAGAGATATCGCTATTCTCCCCAAGCCCTGAGAGTATGGAGGACCAGAGTCCCCAGAACAAAATTAGAGTGTGGTCAGTAGAACTGATGTTCTCTACAAATACTCAGGGACCAGATGCACAAATAATTTTATAGAGTATTATTCCTCACTTAAGTAGGAATTCTGACTACCTCCTAAAGGCAAGAGTCCAAGTCTTACCAACTGAAGAGAAAAAAGGGGAATGTATAATTGACATTTCCTAATGTTCACATAGAAGAGTTAGTGCTTAATGAAAACTTGAAGGATAAATATTGCAAATAGAGAAACCAAAATATATGAGAAGGAATTTAAAAATTAATTAATTAAAAACAAAAGGGGGGTGCATAATGGCCAAAAGAGAGACTGTAGAATCCTCATGTGAGACATTTAAAAATTTGAAGATAGTTTCAGTTAGAGCTGGGACTAGATACTCTTCAGAGATATTGTACAGTTCTAGTTCTACAATTTGTAGATCTTGTGATTTCTGAGGAAGAGAGCTTTAGAGCTAAGGAAAGCTTTCTAGATGGCTGTTGGCTGAAACTTGTCAATTTCATGGTTTTTTTTTTCTTTTAATAAATTTATTTATTTTTGGCTGTGTTGGGTCTTCGTTGCTACACGCTTTCTCTAGTTGCTACACCCTTTCTCTAGTTGCGGCGAGTGGGGGCTACTCTTCGTTGCAGTACGCGGGCTTCTCATTGCGGTGGCTTCTCTTGTCGCGGAGCGTGGGCTCTAGGTGTGCAGGCTTCAGTAGTTGTGGCACGCAGGCTCAGTAGTTGTGGCTCACAGGCTCTAGAGCACAGGCTCAGTAGTTGTGGTGCATGGGCTTAGTTGCTCCGTGGCATGTGGGATCTTCCTGGACCAGGGCTCCAACCCATGTCCCTTGCATTGACAGGCGGATTCTTAACCACTGCACCACCAGGGAAGTCCCTCATGGTTTGTTTTTAAATACTTCCTTTCATGCTACAATTAAAACAAACAAGCAAATAAACAAACCTCCCCACACATAAAATGGAACCAAAGAGAAGTTCTATGTGGAAAGATAATTTTATTTTCTAATAATGATAGTAATATGGACGGGCTAGCTTCTTAAGATGTATATATATATTTTTTAAATGGCAGCTCTCACTGACACGTTACTTGTACATATTTCTACATCTGTATATGCTCTCCTAAATACTTCATGTAAATTAAGTGCCCTAGGATTCTTCCATCCTGGTCTCATGTATCTGGAATCTAATAAATAAGAAAAATATGGGTGGTGGCTAGTGTAAAGACAGGATACTTACTTTACATGGCTCAGTTATAAAGCACATTTACCAAAGTCTACCCATTTCACCAAGCCATTAAACCTATTTTCCAAAAGCAACCATGGAAAACTGAAGAATTACAAAGAGAAATGTAAAGGGGTGCCAATTAAAAATGGCTGAAGGATATTTGACCCTGGGGCTAGGGTAGCACTAGAGCTGTTTGGGGCAGTGTATACCTTACAAGTTCTCAACTCCAAACCCATCAATCCCATCTGAGACTTCATTCTAGAGATGCTTCTCTATAGGTTGAATTAAGAAAACTCAAGTATTTTCTAGAGCTTAAAATTCATTAACTGGGGTATAATCAAGCTGAATTTTATTCTCTTTTTTCTTCTTTTTTAAAACATTATGCCAGCTATTACTGGTTGCAGGAGAAGCAGATTAAATATTTTTAAAATTTCCTTTTTGGGGCTTCCCTAGTGGCACAGTGGTTAAGAATCCACCTGCCAATGCAGGGGACACGAGTTCGGGCCCTGGTCTGGGAAGATCCCACATGCTACGGAGCAGCTAAGTCCGTGCACCACAACTATTGAGCCTGCGCTCTAGAGCCTGCGAGCCACAACTGCTGAAGCCCACGTGCCACAACTACTGAAGCCCGTGCACCTAGAGCCCATGCTCTGCAACAAGAAGCCACTGCAGTGAGAAGCCCCCGCACTGCAACAAAGAGTAGCCCCCACTCGCTGCAACTAGAGAAAGCCTGTGCACAGCAATGAAGACCCAATGCAGCCAAAAATAAATAAATAAATAAATAAATTTATTTTTTTTAAAATTCCTTTTTGGAAAAAATACAAAGATATAATTTACAGGCCAACGAATGAGGAACTATTCTTAATGGAATGTGAGAGTTAATCCTTGGAAAGCTAAGGTTCTACTTTGAAAATCTAGTCATACCACCTTAGAATATTCCTTTAGAAGGTTTTATTAAAGTGTTTGGGAGACTTCTGGGGATTTATCCTATGGATAAAGCTGCAGACGTATGTGTCAGGTTATTCATCACAGCATTGTTTGTAACAAATAGGAAAGATTGTAAACAGCCCAAGTGTTCATCAATAGGGGAATGGTTAAATAAACTGTAGTGTAATGCTATGCAGCTGTTTAAAAGAATGAGGACGCTCTCTTAGTACTGATATGAAAGATCTCCAAGAGACGTTGTCAGAGGGAAAGCAAGATGCACATCAGGAGATATAATATGCCACCTCTTGTGTAAGAAGGGAGGAAGAGAAGAAAGAAGAATTGCTTGTATTTGTGTGAAGAAACACTGTAAGGACACATGGGAAAACAATATAAATAGTTATCTCTACCTATGAGGGTGGGTGGGCATGGAGAATGGGGTGGAAGAAGCAGGGTGGGAGGGAGACTTTTCACCATATACCTTTTAATTTTGTTTTGATTTTTGAAACATGTGAATGTATCAGCTGGTCAAATATTAAAAATTAAATAAACACCAGAAAGAAAAAAGCTTGAGAAAAGTCATTCGGGAGTCATATGGTAACTTCATAAAAGTTCCAGTTACAATTACAATAAAAAGAAGAAGAAATCTGAATTCATCCTCAACCAAAGGCATACTGTTGGCCTGGTACGAGTAGGCGGGTACAGCAGAAGCTCAGACCATACTGATTCCCATTCCTGTTAGCTGAGCACCTTGCCTCTGTCCAGCATCTTTAACCTACTGGCTGTTTTTCCCGGCTGTTTTTATCCTTCCTTCCTCTTCTCTTAAAAAAAAAATCTGGGCTTCCCTGGTGGCGCAGTGGTTGAGAGTCCGCCTGCCGATGCAGGGGACACGGGTTCGTGCCCTGGTCCGGGAAGATCCCACATGCCGCGAAGCGGCTGGGCCCGTGAGCCATGGCCGCTGAGCCTGCGCGTCCGGAGCCTGTGCTCCGCAACGGGAGAGGCCACAACAGTGAGAGGCCCGCGTACCGCAAAAAAAAAAAAAAAAAAAAAAATCCAAGATCCTGGAAGATGCTGCTGACAACTATGGAAAGTTATTCATAAAGAGTTAAATTAAAGCTTTATCTAGAATGTGGATTGCTGCACATATTCACAAAAACCAAGAAAGTGCCCTAGTTATCTTCCCAAGAGAGTAGGCCTCCTGGTTCACTTAGCTGGACTAGACTAGGGGCTCCTTCCTGACACTCTCAGTGTACTCTATGCAGAGCTCTGACATTGTGCTTAAAACATCCCACAGAAATCACCGGGGTAGGAGGCAGACCTCCCCACTAGCCTGGGTTTTTTGAGAGCAAGTACTGTGTCTTAGTGGGCTTTGTATTCTCAAAGCCTAACACAGCACCTCCGTAGGCACTGTGTCAACTCAGTAAACTGAACTTTTATCCACCTCACTGCTTAGCTCCTAATCCTAAGAGTCATCTTTAATGTCTTTCCCTCACTCACTGTCACTAAATCCATCAGTTAGACTGGTCAATTCTATCTGCCAAACACACACCCAAACCTACTGCTCTTTACAATCTTCAAGCTACCACCCTAATCCAGACCACCACCATCTCTAGTCTGGACCAAAATCACTAGTCTGCTTTCTGATCCTCTCTCCCATCTCGCCCCCAGAACGCATCCTCCATACGTAGTTAGGGAGATCTTTTTAAAAAACAATCAAATCATATCATACTCCTGCTTAAAATCCTTCAGAGGTTTCTATTACAATTAGAATACAATTTAAAGTCTTTACCCTGCCCTTCCAAGCCCTGTCTGCTTCTTTGACTTCACCTCCTACCACTGCCCCTCCCTTCCTCCACACCATGTCCGCCTTCTTTCAGTTCCTCACATCTACTTTGCCTTCTCCTATCTCAGGGCCTCTGCCTGTGCTCTTCCCTCTGCCTGGAAGGCTATTCCTCCTTCCTTCTGTAGGATTGTCTCCTCATTACTGATGCTCGAAGGCCACTTTCTCAGGGAGGCTTTCTCTGACCACTCCTGTTCCATCATCCCGACCCTCAACATTGTTCTATTTGTAGCACCTTTGACTCTACAGATTAACATCTTTATTTTTGGTTTGTGCTTACTGTCCCCACTCTAATGTAAGTTCTGTGAAGGCTCTTGTTAGCCTCTGGATGACCAGTGCCTAGAACAGGGCTGGCATTTAATGGCTCTAAAAAGTTTTTGTTGAATAAAAATAACGGCATTTAAAATTAATCATGGATAGACTATATATTCCATTTCCTCAGAGACCTTTTGATGAAACTATTTAATTATAAAGGCAATAAACAATTATAAAAAGAAATGAGGATGTCATGATTGGCTTTTATATTGTACAAAGTAGGCTAAGAGAGTAAACGGAGAGACTATGATTCTGCAAGAAATGGTAACTTTATGTCATAAACCAGTCTAGGCAACAGGCAGGTCTGAGCATTATGTTAGGTAGAAGGGATATAAAGATAACCAGATGCTGGTTTTGCACTCAAGGAGCTCACGATATATCAGAAGATGCAGCTTTGTTATTATATCTCTAATATCTGTATAGTGCAAGTCACATTCACATTTATAATTATTTCATTTAATCACCAGAAGAGTCTTATGAGGGGGTTATTATTATGTGTTATCCCAATTTTATAGATTAAATAACTGAGGTTCAGAGAGGTTATGTGACTTGCCTCAGATGCACAGCAAGTGGTGAAGGAGATTTTTAAGTTAGACCCAGATCTTCTGACTCAGCTCTCCTGTTCTATTCCACCACTCTGTCTGTTCAGTTTGATAAATGTATGTGCAGCATGCTATGGGAGGTCAAGTGTAACAGACAGAAAGACTATTTTTATCTGGAGAGGTCTGGGAAGACTTTACCGAGAAAAGTCATATAAATGGGGCTGTGAAAGTTGGAGGAGTTTCCTGGTGGAGGAAGAGGCACATTTCAGACAGATCTGAGAAAATGCACAGAAAGATGAAAATGTATAGCACGCTTTATGTGGCAGGGAGCAGAGGAATCCAGGAGGGGAGGTTGGGACTGTACGGTGAAAGATTTTCAGTGCCACTTTGTATGCAGTTAGGCAGTCTCTGAATGTAGAGGTTTTAAACAGTCAGATCTGGGTTTTCAAAAGAAAATTAGAGTGGCAGATTGGTGGATGAGTTGGATCATGAAGAAACTAGTCAGGAGTTTTTTTGTGATCGTGCAAGTGAGATGCGTCTGAATGAGGATACTGGAAATGGAAAGGACTGATTACAAAATGTTTGTGTGACGTAGAATTACTTTTTTGGGAGGTCGAAGAGAGGGAAGAGTGAAGATTATTTTTTAAATTTTCTAGCTTATATGACTCAGTGGATGATGACTACCTCAGCCAAACTGAAGAATACAGAAAAATGATTTGAGAAGGGAATTGGAAGTAGGAGATGGGGGTTTTCTTGTAGCTAAGATAAAGCACTTGCTTTATCTTTTCGTCCTGTTTGATTTGAGGTACCTGTGTATAGTATCCAGGTAGATATGTCAAGTAGGTAGCTAAAAGTATGGGCCTAGAATTTGAAAGCAAGGTTGAAGCTGGTGATCTAGATTTAGTGTAACCAAAATATGAGTTGTATTAAAATTCCAACTGCAAAAGGAGCACAAGGGAACTTTTTGGGGGTGATGTAAATGTTCTATTTCATGATTACAATAGTGGTTACGAGGGTATATGTGTCTCAAAACAGATCAAACTGTACACTTTAAACATGTTCATTTTATTGAATCTTAAACTCCTTGAAAAAAAACCCACTAAAAATAGA
This sequence comes from Physeter macrocephalus, assembly GCF_002837175.3. Lineage (NCBI taxonomy): Eukaryota > Metazoa > Chordata > Mammalia > Artiodactyla > Physeteridae > Physeter > Physeter macrocephalus. The sequence continues at coordinate 62,946,521 of NC_041225.1, forward strand.
AGTGAACTGCCTTGTACAACATAGTGCTAAATAGTTTTAAAAAAATTGTTAATCAGGGCTTCCCTGGTGGCGCAGTGGTTGAGAGTCCGCCTGCCGATGCAGGGGACGCGGGTTCGTGCCCTGGTCTGGGAAGACCCCACATGCCGCGGAGCGGCTGGGCCCGTGAGCCATGGCCGCTGAGCCTGCGCGTCTGGAGCCTGTGCTCCGCAACGGGAGAGGCCACAACAGTGAGAGGCCCGCGTACCGCAAAAAAAAAAAAAAAAAAAAAAATTGTTAATCAATTGTTTTAGAAGAAATAAGAGAATGAGAAATTGTTCTACATACATCAGTTAAAAACAACTGATAGGCAGCAGGGAAAGCTGCCATGGTTCCAGTTGTTTCAGAAGCCAGTGCCCAATGTGCCAGTTTATGGGCCATTTGGGAGTCCTCCATTCAAAAACTTATTCCCTCCCCAAACCACCCTCCTCCATCCTCAGCCCACCCTTGTACCACCTGGGTTGACTTCCTCATTTGGAAGAACTGAGATAATAAATGTACTTGAAGAATATAATATGACTCATCACTGAACAAGAAATCTTTCTCCTTATTGATTGATTTTAGGCTTATGGCCAATTTGGCCTCCTTGTTTGGCACCATTGCCTCAGCATCACTTCTGAATTGTCCTTTCAATGCTCAGCTTAAAATCTATTTTGTTCAAAAAACCATTTTTAATTTGACAGAAGGAGGTGGTATCTGATACCTATATTCATCTCCCAGTGTGGACACATCTACCATGAGTATACAGTCACCAAATTTGCATATTTATGTTAGAATCTCAGTTCTGTCACTAAGTCTTTTGAGAGCTTGAAGAAAATAAGGATAATAAAACCCACCTTGCAGGGTGGTGTGGATCAAGTCAGTTAGCATATGTGAAAATGCCAAGTATGGCATTGAGTAGGTGCTCAATAAAAGGCAGATGCCTTGTCAAGCCTGACTATACTTGCTGAATTATTTAGTCTGTATTATAAGTTTCTTGAAAGTAAAACACTCTTTTCTGCACTCTGTACTCCCCCCCTAACTAATACATCCTCTGGAGACATTGTAGAATGATGTTTAGAAAGTTGGCAGGTCAAGGATAAAGTTGAGAAAGATTTATACAATAAATATGTAGATGAGAAGAGATCATTCAGGGGACATGGAAAAAAAGGAACTCCATTTAGAGGTGGTGGCAAGGTCTTTCTTTACATTTCCTGTTTTCATTCATTTAAAATTTTATCTTGCCAAAAAGAGGGGACAGAAGGTTTCATTTTGATGAGCGGAGCTGCAGGACTGTGTGCCAATACACCTGGTATTGATTCATGGCAGCTGGGAGAGGAGCTTGGCTTCTCTGTGTTTTACTACTGTGGTTTTCTGGGCTGGGCAGCTGGGTGCCTAATAATGATAAAAACCATAATAATACTTCATAATTACGCACCGCCCTTTGCCAGAACTTGGGTTTAATTACAATGACTATGATGGAACTGGCAACATCTCACTCCCTGTTGGGGTGCAATACCCAAGGGCCTAGAAATAGAGTCAAGTGGCAACTGCAATCCTTCTCCTGCAGAGCCTCTCCTGGCAATTCACCCAGAGTGCTCGGGGTCTGAAGCTCGTCATCAGAAACAAAGAATACTTTTAAATTGCCCACATGTACTAGGCACTGTCAAGTAAAGTAGTGCTTATGATGCAACTCCTGCGCGACATGGGGCACAGCATCATGGAATCCCAGGCCTGGAAGGGACCAGCAGTGGTAATCTCATTCATTATTACTCTGCCCCCTGCCATGAGGCATAACTGCCTCTACACTCTAATAGATGGGCTCACTGACCTTCCACTCTGATTGAGCTGGAGATGCTTCTGTGGCAGCCTGATTCAGGGGTCAGGGGATTCACCAGTTCATTTCAACATGCGTTTTGTGAGCACCTATTCTGAGCCAAGGCTCTGTGGATGCACAAAAATGTATAAGGTGTGATCCCTGCCCTCAAAGTAGCTTATCTCCTAGTTAGGGGATTTGTATTAAGGCAGCTGTAACATAAAGATAGAGGGAAGTCCTGGCAGATGAAAGATAATCACTCCAGTTGAAAGGATCAGGGCCATCTTTTCTTCGAGAATAAGAGGAAAGGATGAGAAGGTGTTGAGCAGGGTGGGGAGGCCGAGGGGCATGGAGGAGCGGGGTGGGGGAGATTGAGGCGAAGAGCTAGGCAACAACTTCGGGAGGTTCTTGCAGGTTTCCCTGTTTTTCTGGGGTGGGGGGGGAGATCTTTATAGCACATATCACCCCTGAATTATTTTTTTCCTTAAGAAATATAGCTTATTTATTTTATTTTTAAAATTAATTTTTATTGAAGTATAGTTGTTTTACAATGTTGTGTTAGTTTCTGCTGTACAGCAAAGTGAATCAGCTATACGTATACATATATCTCCTCTTTTTTGGATTTCCTTCCCATTTAGGTCACCACAGTGCACTAAGTAGAGTTCCCTGTGCTATACAGTATGTTCTCATTAGTTATCTATTTTATATATAATATCAATAATGTGTATGTGTCAATCCCAATCTCCCAATTCCTCCCACCACCACCCCTTACCCCCTTGGTGTCCATACATTTGTTCTCTACATCTGTGTCTTTATTTCTGCTTTGCAAATAAGATCATCTGTACCATTTTTCTAGATTCCACAAATATGCGTTAATATATGATATTTGTTTTTCTCTTTCTTACTTCACTCTGTACGAAATTCTCTAGGTCCATCCACGTCTCTACAAATGACCCAATTTCGTTCCTCTTTATGGCTGAGTAATATTCTGTTGTATATAGTACCACATCTTCTTTATCCATTCCTCTGTTGATGGACATTTAGGTTGCTTTCATGTCTTGGCTATTGTAAATAGTGCTGCTATGAACACTGGGGTATCACCCCTGAATTATTTATTTGCTACTTTACTCATATATGCTTTGTCTCACCCTACTCAGGAACTTTGTCCGTTTTGTTTACCACTATATCCTGAGCACCTCAAAAAATGCCTGGCACATTGTAAAATGCTTAGTAAATACTGGGCTAATGAATAAATGGCCCAGGTGAGGCAGTGGCTGTAGAAATTGAGACAAAAGGGCATTTAGTAAATATAATCAGCATGACAAAGTTCAAAGGGGTAGGGAAGTGTTACAGCAGTGAGGGAGTAGCTGGAGGACTGCTGCAGATCCTGGTTAGCTTAAGTGAATGAATGGTAATGTTATCAAAGAAGATAAAGAACAGATGGGAAGGAGCAGGTTTGTGGTCTTCTTAGTAGGTATTTGAGTTCTGATTTGGATATGTCAAGATTAGATTCAAGTGGAGATATCCAAAAGCACTTAGGTATGCAGATCGGGATCTCATTAAAGGTACACTCAGCCATCAAAATGGTTAGACCACCTAGTGTGCAGTAGAATGCACCAACTGAGGATCAGATCCTGGGACTCTCTTAAAAAGCCAACACAGAACCGATTTATAAAGGTTAACTGAAGAGAAATACAATCTAAGGGTTTATGGTCTTAGGTAAGCTGGGGTGAGGGGTACGTTGGGGAGGAGAAAAAGGATGTAGTCCATAGAATCAACTGCAAAAGAGATCATATAAGAACGAAAAAGTGATACTTGAACTCGATCATATGGATGTCACTGGTAGCCTTAAGAGAAGCACTTTCAGTGGGTTAGTAAGGAGTATAATTTAGCCTGTACTGGAAGCACGAATTGAAATAAGGATGAGAACTAGACAGGGTCTCATAGTCAACTTTGTTTTGTTCTGTTTGGAGGCGTTGTAATACGATCAGGGGTATGTCTAACACAGAAGTGGCGGGTAAGTTTGTGAATGACGACAAGGCTTCTATAAGGCCGGATGGCCTGTCCTGGCGTCGGCACAATGCCTCAGCTACGCTTTTATTCTTTCAGCCATTTCTAGGGCGGGGGCCCTTCCATACAAAGTGCAAGCAAAAAGTGGGAGACACTCCTCCATCTGATCATTGAGTCACGTTTGTGACAGCTGGGAGTGGGGATGGGAATGCTTGAATTAAACGAATTGCCCTGGTTCCCGTGGATCTTGGAATTTAGTAACAGGGAGGCTCCTTGCTGGAGGGAGCTAGGGAGACTCATTCACATTTTCCGACCGGGCACTCACGCCCTCCATTCAACATTTTTCCTTTCCTTTTCCCTAACAGAGCCGAAACCAGGGACAAAGCCTTCCTGCTTCTCCCACCTCAAGGTTGACCTTCCGCCCCAAGCCCACCTCTGGACCTTCTCCGACCACGTGACCCTCTTCAGCCCCCGTGACTCGCCGCCGCCAACCCCTCCCCTCCGGCCGCAGCTCGCCTTATCCCGCCTCTCAAGCCCACGTGACCCCCTCTCTCCCACCTGACTGGCTCCTCCCTTTCCCCCGGGCCGGACCCGGCCGCCGTCGCAGCGGCCCGACTCTAAAATGGCAGCCGCGCACAGCGCGCACCCGAGCGGCCGGACCTCCCTGACTCCCGGGCCTCCCGACTCTCGCTCCCTGCCTCCCTCCTTCGGCCTTCACCTACACGCCTTCGGATTGGCCGTTAGGAATCCCGCCCCTCCAGAGCCCCGCCTGCTATTGGTCACGGTAGGCTGCCCTTCAGAGAGGCGTGCCCCCGCCGCCCCCCGCCCCGGGAGGTATTTTCCATTCCGGTGGGGGTTGGGGGGAGGGGGGGAGGGGAAAAGGGTGAAGACGGGGAGGTGGCCGGGGAAAGGGGTGGGGGCTTGGCGGGGGCATCCGGCGGAGCTGGGGTCCCCGGACTCCGTCCGGAGGAAGCGAGACTGCGCCCGCTCGGGCAGTCGGAGGGAACAGGACGGGACCGGCGGGCGGTGCGGGCGGGCGGACTCGCCCTCTCGGTGACTGCGCCGTCCGGGCCCGTCCTGCCTGGCCGCAGGTGCCCCTGGATGAGGCCGCCCCGCGCGCCCCGACCGGTGAGTGTCCCCGGTGGCCCGGCCCTTGAGTCCTCCCCGGCCCCCGCACAGCCGTTAGCAGCCGCCTCTCCGGCCCCCGGTGCTCGCGCCCGGCGCAGTCCGCCTCCGGCCGGCGCCTCCACACCCCCGGCGGAGGCAGCGCCGGCCCTCTGGCCGAGAAGAGGACGACGGGCGGGGGACGGTGGACCCGGGCCGCGAGCCCCGTGCAGACCCTGCGGCGCGTAGTGGGAGCTTGCGCTCAGTGGGCTCTTGATGCATTTCGTTGAATTGTTTTTCTGGTTGGAGGAACGTAGGGCCCCTAAGAGGAAGGGGGTCGCTCCGGGCTAGCCAGAGGGCGTTCGTGATCTGGGTCGTGGTGAATCGGGGGGGAGGTCACCGGAGACTGTGGGGCATTTGCGCGCGCTGCAGGGGAGGGGGCACCCGCCAAGTCACTTGGGGCTCTAAGGCTCCGATCCGGGGGTCCTCAAGGTCGACGAGAAGGGAGGTTCATCCGGAGATGAGAGAGGGAACTGGGGAGCTTGGATGGGGGAAGTGACTGGAGCACCTCCGGAGTTTAACCCGAGGTGGAAAGGGATGCGCAGGCGGGCGCTGGAAGACCCTCTGCAACTGCTTGGGGTCCTAAGATTCTTTGGTGCTGGGATTTGGGGATTCAAGCAGCTGAAGCGAAGTGACTTTCTGGAGAGGGAGTTGGATTTTAAAAAGGATGCTCAGAAACAGTTTAAGCACACAACTTGCTTGGTTCTGAACTTTGAGAGGCCGGGGTATTGGAGTCACGAGTTGATTTCTGACATTTTCTTTCGGCATTACAACCAAAAGGTGGACCTTGGCAGTTATCTTTTATTTTAAAAGGTATGTATGCGTTCGATGGTGTTTTACCAGTTACTAGTTTTGCTGGAAATTCTCAAACTGCACCTTGAAATTCTTGCAGCAGCTTCTCCATCTGCTGAAGATCCTTTCTTCAGGTCTCTCCATCCATAGCAGTGGCTTACTTCCAATTTAACGTTTAGACTGGACTGTATTATTACAGTTTGCTACTGGCTTTTATTCTAGAAGATTAATAAGTAATTCACATGCTTTCTTTTCCTTGCTTTTAATAGTTTCTTTACAAGGTCATGCAATTTAAACTTTTTTAAGTGTTGGACTGGGAAGATGTTGGTAAGCTAGCAGCTCTAGAAAGCAGTATGCAAATTTGGGAATCTTAATGTCAGATGCTTAGTTTAATTTTACTAATCTTGTATTTGCATAACGCTCTTGAGAGTTAAGAGCATAGAAAATGCATACCAGGGTTGGTCCACAGAATCCACCTCTGTGGCAGCCCACGGAGGTTCTTCATGTCACTGAGAAGAGGAAGCTAAGAATTGCACAGCTAGCTTTTTAATCTTTTCTTAATCATATACGTTATCTTACTAATTCCTCACAATTTACAAAATAAAAGCTTTTTTTTTTAAAGGGAGCACTTAAACATGTATGAGAAAATTTTGTAGATTGTATTTTCCCTTTGCTGTAAAATGTAATTCATCAGAGAAAACATTTCTGCAAAAAGGTGTTAATATATTCAGTTGGCACCTTCTTAGTTACTGAATAAATAATGGATAATTAAATTTTTTCTCCCTATTGTCCTTGAATTTTACTATCCGTCTTTAGGGAGAATGTACTGGCACACAAAATAGTAGCCTAAAATATTGAAACCTAACACCTTTTAACATTATAATAGCTTTTACATTATGCACCTTCAGACTCATCTATGGCAAACCAGTGGTCAGGAAGGCTTTCTCCTATCACCTTTGTTTAGAATGGGCTGTTTTCTCCCATTGTAAAACTAAGGAAAAATAATGCTTAGTGCCTGCAAATTAGTGGTAATAACTAAACAGAATGAGAATGGGAAGCTTGGAAAAAAGATGTATGTGTATGAGTCACATTTCTTTTAGAGCTGGAAGAGTAGACCATGGATGTGATTATGTTGCAGATCAGGAGACCGAGACCCAGACCAGTGGAAGGGACCAAAATTCTAGCTAGCAACGAGCCAGGATTGGTGGGCAGGTCTCTGAACTCTAGTCCAGGGTTTTTCTACTTTATGACATTCACATTGTTTATTTCTAAAGCATTCTAGTGCCAACTGTAAGTGGTTTTAGGATTATGAGTGATGTTGTTCCCTTCTAAGGATGGGGAAGTTTGGGTTGACTACTTTTATGCATGAAATGACATAAAACAAGATGAGCTTTTATTGCAAAGTTTAAAACAGTATGCTGCAGTGTAAGTGGAAGTGCTGATGTTCCCCTCTCATTGGGAAGAGACAAACTCATCTAGATTGAAGTAGTAGATGAACTTCTTAGAGTAGGCTAGTGTGCTTTAACTTTTATGCTAAAAATTAATTGCTTAAAAATTTCTCAGAATTCAAAAGGCTCTAGTATTTTCAAGATAAATTATACGAAAATTATTATTTTAAGGAAGTGTGGGGGTTTTGTTATGTTAAAATGGATTTTGGTACCTTTGCAAAGAGCAGTAGTAGAATTACATGATACTTATGAAAACATGATTTTGATCATAGTTGTAGTAAAGACTGGATTTGTATAATTAACATTATGATCCTGGGCAAGTTATTTAACCATTATGTACCGAGGTTTCCTCACATGTAAAGTGAGGTTAATAAAAGTACCCACCTCAATAGGATATTGGTGAGGATTAAAAGTGTTTCCTTAGCACAGAGAAAGGGTGCAACAAATATTAGATATTATTTGTAATGTTCATTAGGTATGTACAGGTACTTGTATGCTCATTTGTTTCCTTGCTGTTAACGAAGTCACTTTGTGGCTACAGAAAATTCCCAGATAAATACATGATCAGTATTTATCATATTTATTTTATAAATAACAGTCTGCTTTAAGGGGCACTTAGTGCAAATGATGCCCTCATTTATTTTTTTTAGTCCTTACTCTGCTCACCTTGGACCTTGAATTAGGTGTACCTATCAAGTTAGAGTGAAGGCTGTTTTTCTGAATGTCATTGGGAGACCCTGTTGCAGTTTCATTATTCTAGAATTAAAATGTTAATAATTGATTTGCAGATATTCTACTGAAAATACAGTGAGTTCTGGAGTCCTACTGGTTAAACTTACAGAGGAAACCAGGGCTTTATAAGGTCTATTATTATTTGCAACCCCCTTCTCCCAATGGAACCTTGAGAAAATCATTGAACCTTGTTTTCTGTTAAGTGAATATTTTGATGACTTCATTCATTAAACTGTTAGGTTTTAGTGATAAAATTTGCTTAGCTCCAATTTTGTAACGTTTAGTTCTTTTTGATTTGCTATAGTCCAGGCCTAGTTAGTCTCAAGAACATGTGGTTTAGCAAATGTGCTTTATGGTGACAGTGGTGGATTTCTTCTCCTGGATATTCTGGAGTTCTTCCTTATCAGGTTCTGCAGTTGATTTTATAGCAGATTGTCTTCCATTTACAGTCCTCTTAACTTTTATTCTCCCGCATGTTTGTGGTCTTTCCTTCTCACAACATCTTTACCATCTGTACCTCCACGTAGCTTCTTACCAGCTGTCACACGAGCTTACTTTTTTTTAGACCTCTTTTTTTTTTAACATTAATTTCAGTTATTTTAAAAATGTATATCACATAGTATTTTTAAATTGCCCTTATTTTTAGAGTTTCATTGAATTGAGCCCATTTTACAGGTTTTAGATTAAAATCAGAAACAGGTTGTAGCTCAAAAACATCTTTATTGTGCCAGTAGTTGATTTTTCCTATTTTGTTTTAGATCTCAGGCAGGCATTCTGTTGGTGGTACTTCAGATGATAAATACGTCCCTTTACTCTGAAGTAATGCCAACCAGCAGGGCTAAGAGAGTTACATGGAGCCATCAAAAGCTTCCAGTCATTTTTTTCTTTCATTGATACAGAATTTTAATGTTTGAGAGTGACCAGCTCCTAATCTTCTGATAAATTGTTTTAATAAAGATTATGAAATTATTACAATTTGTTGGCCATTTTTGGCCTCATGACATGCTTTTAGGAACTTTGTAGAACTTAGACATGCAGACCTTTTCTTCACGTCTATTGCATAATCTAATTACGTGAATAAAATATTTAGTTAAATATGGTTTCAAAAGGTACCATAAATACCATGCTATAATAAAAAACAACCAACCGTTGCTCAGTTTTTCATTAAGTTGATTTTCTTTATATATTTAAAAATAATAAACGCATATATATGGAGTCTAAAAAAAAATGGTTCTGAAGAACCTAGGGGGCAGGACAGGAATAAAGACGCAGACGTAGAGAATGGACTTGAGGACACAGGGATGGGGAAGGGGAAGCTGGGATGAAGTGAGAGAGTGGCATGGACATATATATGCTACCAAATGTAAAATAGATAGTAGTGGGAAGCAGCCACATAGCACAGGGAGATAAGCTCAGTGCTTTGTGACCACCTAGAGGGGTGGGATAGGGAGGGTGGGAGGGAGACGCAAGAGAGGAGATATGGGGATATATGTATATGTATAGCTGATTCACTTTGTTATAAAGCAGAAAGTAACACACCATTGTAAAGCAATTATACTCCAATAAAGTTGTTAAAAAAATAATTATGGCTTATGAATTGCCTGTTAGTCATATTGAAAATTCATGGGTACATGGACTGAGTAGATACAGACCATGCAAACTGCTTTCTTAGCTTCAATGTAGATGTTAGAGAGTGAGAATTAGAGATGTTAGAGAGTGAGATAGTCTAAATTATATTTAGAGGCTGAGTCGTGACCCAGGAAGGGGATCCAGAAGTCAGGGAGATAACTTCCTTGAAGGCATTTATTGTAGTTACTGGCTGGCTACAGAGTCCGAGGAAGAACATGTTGAGTGTTGTGGGACACGGTTCTGAAAACAAGAATGATGTTGTACGTGAAAATAATTATAAAAGGGGTTACCATTTTTTGACTGTTATGTTCCAGGCCAAGTGATTTGCAATCATTCTTTGATTTAATTCTCTTAACAGTTCTGAAAGGTGGGTGGCATTATCCAGTTTTATCAAAGAGGAAATTTGATTCAGGGAGGTTAAGTGACTTTCCCAAGTTGGCCAATATGTGGTACAATTGGGACTAAGGCCCTGGTCTTTTGATTGTTAACCCTAAACATTTCCGGGATATTAAGAGGCAGCTCTTAAAACTTGTAATTGTTTAATTTAGAGTTTATGAAATGTTGTTTTACTTCTTTGCTGTGGCAACTTTGGATGTCATTACCACAAGAGGTAGTATCTAGATATTTTGAGAGGATTTAGAGACATTCCTTAAATTCTTGATTGTTAAGGAAATCTAGGAATGTTTTGGTGTACAGTCTGATCCGCAGTGCTGGCTGCCCATAAAATGTTTCTCCTGTTGCCTTTATAAAATGCTGGATCATTAATGGGCATTAATAAGGGTAACATTAACAAAGAAAATAGTTTTTGTGGAAAAGACTACAGAGTAGGCATCCAGAGACCTGGGTTCTTCTACTGGTCTGAAAGACTGGTGTGAAAACATTAGGATAGCATTGAAACAGGCTTAACGTTGTACGGGAAGGCCTGAGCTGTGTCTTAAGAGAGGAGCAGGTGAGGAGAGGTTGTAGAGTTGTAAGCAGAGGGAGTACCAGTGTGTTAGATGAATCACTGAGCTGTATTTTTTTGAAATGTAATTTCTTCAAATATGAGTTAAAATATAAGAAAATATTTTATATTTTACATATAAGGGTAACGTATTGTATAGAAACTTAAACATATTTTGTATTTGTTGATTTTGGAATCCCCCAAAAATGAGGTTCTAAGAACCAAGTAAATGTGAAAGTGCTTTGTAAATTTTTAAGTGTTCTACCAGTAAGAGGGATAGAGGAATACTGATATTCTTGTGAAGAATGGACAAAAAGGATGCTGTGAAAACTTAGGTAGCAGGAAGAGAAAAGTACAAGAGGAGAAATAGCAGAAGTGGAGGAGGGAGGTGTTAAAAGATGAAAGAAAGGAAGTGAATAGATGTGAAGAAGATTGAGTTGTAGTTCTCTTTGTGCCTGTCGATCAAAAGGAGGGTTATAAGTCTGTAACTGAAGACTTTTTTTTTTTTTTTTTTTTTTTTTTGTGGTATGCGGGCCTCCCTCTGTTGTGGCCTCTCCCGTTGCGGAGCACAGGCTCCGGACGCGCAGGCCCAGCGGCCATGGCTCACGGGCCCAGCCGCTCCGCGGCATGTGGGATCCTCCCAGACCGGGGCGCGAACCCGGTTGCCCTGCATCGGCAGGCGGACGCGCAACCACTGCGCCACCAGGGAAGCCCCTGAAGACTTTTAACATTAATTTATGGTAAGGAAAAAGCTCAGCAGGTAGTTGAAACATTTTATTCACTTTTCCGTTTAGTCTACACTGACCATGTTAACAAGGCTATGAAAATAGGCTAATTGAGAGTTGGCTGTATTGTCTGATTGTTTCCTCACTTCTGTATAGGTTTAACTAATGGCTTTAAATTGTATAAGGGTGCTCATAAAAATAAAATAAGCGTCACTGAGTTACTGTTTATTCTAGATTTATTGAAAATAAAAGGGCATAGTGTGTTTAAGGGAAAGGGTGAAGTTTGATCTGTCAAAATGAGTGCAAAAGAAAATTAGGAAATCAGACTAGAACCAAGGTAGAATGGGAACAAAATGCCATAGTAGGAGTTAGTATTTTTATTTTGTTTTATAGATGAGGAAGTGATACAAATAGTTTGGTCCTTTAAAAACTGATTATAGCTGTAATGAAGAGTACAGGCTGGAGGAACAGAGAATTGAGACATTTATTCACCAAGGAATACGTATGGCAGGGTGAGTGAATGAGGCATTTTCTCTGGCCTCTGGTAGGCAAATCACAGTCAAGGATGCCATTTAAGGCTCTGCCCTAGTTCAGGAACGAGATTATGATGGTCTGAATTAAGGAATTTGTAGTAGGGATAGAAACAAGACCACTGATTTCAGAGATATTTAGGAGTTTAAGTCCTCCAGACTTGGTTAGTGTTTGGAGGTGATAGACGTTGAAGACGAGTCTAAGGTTCCTGGTTTGGCAGGAGAATAATAAGTGCAAGTTTGTGTAGTTACGCTTTTTAGATAAGTAATAACAAGATATCAGTTGGAAATAACGGGTCTAGCTCAGGAACGTGGTTAAGTTTATAGATGTGATTTGGAAGGCATAACGTTTATAGTTGAAAGTTTTGAAATTAGACAAGTAATGACCATAATTCCTAAATGATAATGCATGCAGAACAAAAAGTAACTGCCAGTGCTGGCCCTAAGTTCGAGAGTGTAGACGTTTAAAAATATGTATTTTAAATTTTGCGCACCTGCAGTCAAACCCCCACCGTGTAGCTTTATAAAGAATATATAGAAATATTTGCTGCCAGAAATATTTTAGTGTCCTTGAAATAGTGTACCGCATCCTGTCTGGCCATCAGCATAACAGGGAATTTGTAGACAAATGCATTTCCTTATTCTTCACTTTAGTCTCTTTTTGGAATTCTCTTTGCTTCCTTGAGCTGGTGAGGTAGTCTGAACAGATTTTGAAGCCTGAAGGCTTTTCTCACCTTCTTTAAAATCTAGCCCAGATCAGCCCTATTCAACCATCTCTTTGCCTCTTTTTCTCTCCTACTCCTACAGCCCTATGGAGCTCAAGGCTCTGGCAAACAAAATGGCACTCCAGGAAAGAAAAGTAAAAACAGCACAAGAGAAAGAACCTTGAAGAGGACTGTAATCTTTTCAGTTCTCCCCCAAAGGTTCTACTCTCTAAGCCAGGGGATGGAGTTGGTGAGTCATTAAGAAGTGATGTCCAAATTCAGTAAAATAAATACATCTATTGGGAGCAAGGTCTTCAAGTGCTGAGGGAGTTTGGAAAGAATCTGAGGTGGTTTAGCACTTAGTGGAAAAGATGAGTTTTTGGTTCAGTTTTAAAGGAGGTAGAAAGACAAGGCTGTGCAGCAAAAGGTAACAATAACATTATTAAAGAGGGAGGGAAAACAGTATGTACCAAGGAAGTAGAACATTAAGAAAAAACAAAGGAACTGGAAAACAGGACTCTATCTAAAATGCATGGTTTGGGATGGAGTTAATGAGAAATTAGGGTTGTTAAATGATTGAAGACTGAAATTTGGAGTTAGTACTCCTTGAACACATAGTAGAAAATTGAACATGAACAGAAGAGTATTGTAACATGATTCAAATAGCAATTAAGCAATTATGGAAGATGACAACTGTCATATATAGCTTATGATGTATATGGCACTGATTAATTTATATACCACCCAAAGCCCTCGTATTTTCTCTTTTTGTTTTCTTATGTACTACTATACCCATAGTTCTCAAACTTTCCTGGGCATAAAAATTAAATGAAGCTCTTGTTTGAAATATAGATTCATCCATGTTACATGTAACAGTGTTTAGTTCCTTTCAGTTGCTGACTAGTGTTCCATTGTATGGATATACTGTAGTTTGTTTATTATTATTGTGGAAAGGGTTGTTCTAGTTTTCAGCTGTTATGAGGAAAGCTGCTATGAACATTCTTGTATAGGCTTTTTGTTACACATGTATTCTTTACTTGTGGGTGAATACCTAGAAGTGGAGTTGCTGGGTATATGGGATAGGTGTGTTTAACATGAGAAATTAACAGAACAATTTCCAAGGTGGGTTTACCATTTTACACTCCTACCAGCAGTGTTCCCTCTTCCTTTCTTTTAGGGAAGAGTTTGGGTGCAATTGATGTTCTTCCTTAAATGTTTGTAGACTTCACCAAAGAAGCTATCTGGACCTGGAGTTTTCTTTGTGGAAAGGTTCTTAATTAAGGATTCAGTTTTTAAAGAATAGGTCTAAGACTGTTCAGATTTTCTGTTTCTTTTTGTGTCTGTTTTGGTAATTTGTGTCTTTCAAGGAATTTGTCCACTTCATCTAACTTGTCAAATTTATCAGGTTGAAAATAAATTATATATTTTATGAAACAGTATTTCCTTTTAATGTGAGTAGGATATGTACTGATGTTCCCTTTTATTCCTGGATATTGGATTCATTTTCTCCTTTTCCCTCCTGATTAGTATAGCTAGGGGTTATCAATTTCAACAGTCCTTTCATATAATCAACTTTTGGTTTTGTTGATTTTCTCTGTGGTTTATCTGTTTTCTATTTCATGATTTGAGCTCTTTTACTAATGCCTTACTTTCTCCATACTTGGGTTTAATTTGCTCTCCTTTTTCTAGCTTTTAAGGTGAAAGCTTAGGTCATTGATTTTTAATTTTTAAAAAAAATTATCAACACTTAAAGCTATACGTTTTCTTTATCATTATATTCAAAATAGTTCCTAATTTCTCTTATAATTTTTCTTTGATTCATGGGTTGTTTCAAAGAGTTTTGCCAAATAATTTCCCAATATTTGGAATTTTCCAGGTGTTTTGTTACTATGTTTTCGTTTAATGCCATTGTGATCAGAGAACAAACTCTTAATAATTTCAGTCCATTTAAGCTCTTTTTATTGTTTTATGGCCCAACACATGGTATATCTTGATGAATGTTCAATGTGTACTTGAGAAGAATGTATATTCTCCTGTTGCTGGGTGGAATGCTCTCTAAATGTCAATTAGTTTAGGTTGGTCTTTGTATATCTTCTATATTTTTACTAATTTTCTGCCTGCTTGTTCTATCAGTTACTGAGAGAGCAGAGTTGAAGTTTTCACCTACAATTTGGATTTCTCTGTTTCTCTTTTCAGTTCTATCAGATTTTGTTTCATGTTTCAAGCACTGTTAGAGCACTGTTAGGTGCATGCACATTTAGGATTGTTAAGTCTTGTTAATGAATTTGTCCCCATGTCATCATGAAATGTCCCTTTTTATTCCTGGTAATTTCCCTTGTTCTGAAGTCTCTGTGTCCTTTTGATTTTGCATTGTATATCTTCTTCCATCCTTTTACTTTTAACCTATCTGTATCGTTATATTTAAAGTGGGTTTCTTAAAAAAAAAATAAATAAATAAAGTGGGTTTCTTGTAAACAGCATGTAGTTGGGTCTTGCTTTTTTATCCAGTCTTACAATATCTCTTTTAATTTGGTGTGTTTATACCAGGAATTGGCAAACTATGGCTGGCAGACCAAACTCTACCACCTGTTTATGTAAATAAAGTTTTATTGGGACATAGTCATGTTCATTCATTTACATATTGTTTGTGGTTGCTTTTGTGCTACAGGTGGCAAGGTTAAGTAGCTGGGACAGAGACCAAAGCGTAAAATATTTTCTGGTTCTTCATAGAAAAAGGTTGCCTACCACTAGCTTAGACCATTTACACTTAATGTAATTAAGGTTGGATTAAAATGTACTATCTTACTATTTGTTTACTATTTGTTCTTTTTTCCTTGGTTTCCTTGTCTTCTTTTGGATGGATTATTCTTTATGGTTCCATTTTATTTTTTCTGTTGGTTTATAACACATTTCTCTTAAAAAAATTTTTAGTGGTAGTCCTTCTAGTTAATTAATAACAGTCTGCCATCAAATAATATTATACCACTTCATGAGTAATGCAAGAATTGTACATAATGTTACAATTTCTCCTTCCCATCTTTTGTGCTTTTTTGTCATACATTTTGATATCTGTGTTTTCACCCTGTTGCTGATCTTTTTGCTTTTGTCAGGCAGTTACCTTTTAGAACAATTAAAAATGAGAAAAATGTCTTTCATATTTGTCTCATTTTAATCATTTCTTTAGATCTTCAT
This sequence comes from Physeter macrocephalus, assembly GCF_002837175.3. NCBI lineage: Eukaryota > Metazoa > Chordata > Mammalia > Artiodactyla > Physeteridae > Physeter > Physeter macrocephalus. Next base: position 62,962,221 of record NC_041225.1, read on the forward strand.
TTCTTTGTGTAGATTCAAGTTTGTGTCTAATATCATATTCCTTTTGCTTGAAACACTTCCTGTTACATTTCTTTTAGTGCAGCTTTCTCTCTCTTTCCCTCTCTACCCACTTTGTCTCTCATTTTGCCTTCAGTTTTGGAAGTTATTGTTAGTAGTTACAGAATTCTAGGTTTTCAGGGTTTTTTTCCCCCTTTGAGCACCTTAAAATGTTATTCTCCATCTTCTCATTTGCATAGCTTCTGACAAGAACTCTGTGGTGATTTTTATATTTGTTTCCCCATATGTAATATGTGTTTTCCCTTTGGCTGTTTTTATGATTTTTCTCTTTATCACTGGTTTTCAGCAACTTTATTATGATGCTCCTTGGTGTGGTTTTATTTGTGTTTATTCTTGTGGTTTATTGAGCTTCTTAGATCTGTGGGTATATTGTCTTCATCATATTTGTAAAATTTTTAGCCATCTAACTTCAAATTTTTGAATTCCCAAGTATTTTTCTCCTCAGACTCCAGTCCTGCATATGTTCATTCAGCCACTTAATATTAGTTCACAGGTCACTGAAGCTCTCTCCATTTTTCTTCTAATCCATTTTTCTTTTCTTTCAACGTGAAAAGTTTGTTTCCCAGTCTTCAGGCACACTGATTTTAAAAAATTCTCCTTTGTCTAATATGCTGTTATACCCATCAAGTTAAATTTTTATATCAGGTTTTTTTTTTTCTTTTTTAGTTCTAGAATTACCATTGATTTTAAAAAAATAACTTCCACTTCTCTGTTTTTTTCTTTTTTTTCATTATGTCCATGTTTTCCTTTAAGCCTTTGAACTCTTTTCTAATAGTTATTTTGAAGTCCTTGTATTAAAATTCTCTTTATCCCTACCACTCCTGGATCCTGATTATAGGTTACCATTTCTTATTTTTTCATACATCTGGTAATTTCTTTTGGGGTTATGGTGTTGAATATTTGCCTTGTTTTTTTTTTTTTTTTTTTTGTCTTTCTTTCTTGAGTATTAAGTTTTATTCTGGCAGGCAGTTGCTTTGTGGATCAGATTGATCTTTTGAGTTTTGTTTTCAGGGTTTTTTGGGTTTTGGTTTTGGGCAGTTCTAGAATAGCTTTCAGTTTAGGGCTAGTTTGGGCCCATTACTGAGGCATGCCCCTTCTTGTGTCTCACTTGATTGCCCCATGTGTTCTTCAAGGTTTATTCATCCCAGCTGGTGGAAACTGAATGATCCTGGCCCTGTGTGAACTCTGGAAGTTGTTAGGCTTAGAGCTCCCTGGTATTTGTTATTTTCTTGAAGTTTTTCTTTGTCTAGCCTCATAGATTTACATAACACACATACGCAGATTGGTGTTTAGCCAGAAACTCAGGGAGACCTCTTCTGTAGATTGTTGAGCGTTTGTTTAGTTTCTTCCTTTATGGTAATATGCCCTGCAAATTCTAGTCCTCTCAGACTCCACAAATTCTGAGCTCTGTCACCTCAACTCAGTGAGACTGTTGGCTCTGTTTGGGTTCCCACTCCTTTTGTTGTAGTTCCAGACAGAAAGCTGGGGCAATCTTTGGGTTCACCTCATTTCTTTCCCTTTTTTCAGAGGTCATATTTCCGTACTGCCTGTTACCTAGTGTCTGAAAATAATTGTTTTATGTTTTGTCTAGTTTTCTACTTGTTTGTGTCAGGAGGACAATTCTGGACTTCGTTGGTCCCTTTTGCCTTCATTTTTGAAGGGTATTTATGCTGGATGTAGAAATTTAAGTTGGCAGCTCTTTTTTTTTTTTTCCTTGTAGTACTTTAAAGTCATCATTTCAATATTCTCTCGTTTAAGTTGTTTCTGATGAGAAGTTAGTAGCCATTCTTACCATTGTTCACTTGATGTAATACGTCTTCCCCCCCCCTCTGGCTGCTTTAAAGATTTTCTCTTCATCTTTGGTTTTCAGCAATTTTATTTATTCTAGGACTAGATTAGCCCTAATATCAAGGCATGGCCTTTCTGAGATCTCTATCAAATGCATGTCATGTTCACTGAGGTCTCTCTACTCTAGCTGCCAGGAATTTGAACAACTCCCAGGTAGTTGTTCAGCTCATGCTCCATAGTTGTTCTTTCCCCAGATTTTGTTCTTTGACTCGCCTCATGCAGTTTTGCCTTGTGCATATGCAGCTTAGTCCCTAGGCAAAGGATTAGGAGATCTCTACAGGTTTTTGAAACTTTTTCTCTCCACAGCTCCCTTCTTTCTTGTATTCTGCTCCTTAAATTCCGTGCCTTCAGTAGCCTCAGACTTGCGGCTCTATTTTCTCAACTCAGTGAAATATCTGTGTTCTTTGGGGGTTCCCCTTCCCTGTGGCACAAGCAGAAAGCCAGGGTGTTCGTGAGTCTTTGTTTCCCTTCTCTCAGAAATCACAGTCCTATGCTGCCTGTTGTCCAGCATCTGAAAATTATACTTAATATATATTGCCCCGTTTGATGGGCAATATGTATAAAGTATTATTTTCAGTTGTTGGACAACAGTCAACATAGGACTGCCTTTCACATCAGGAGGTCATAACTGGACATGGAAGTGTAGAATTTCATTTTAATTTTTCTTCCTTTTAAAAACTTTTTTGCCTCACGGCTTGTGGGATCTTAGTTCCTGACCAGGGATCAAACCCAGGCCCTCGGCAGTGAAAGTGCAGAGTCCTAACCACTGGACCGCTGGGGAATTCCTTAAAAACTTTTATAATTTTTGGTACAGTATATCATACTTTTTAGAGTATGGCTTCATTAAAAAAATAATGCCAGCTCATATTTTAATTTGCAAGCCATACAGAGAGCTACAAAGAAGGAAGTTCAAAAGAAAGAAAGAAAGAAAGCTCAATATCCCAAAACCCAGAGTTTACCATGGTTACCTTTATCATTTCAGATCTCATATTGCAAATATGCACATAGAAGAATTATTTATTTTTTAAAAGTATTTATGCAGTTCATGCTATTTTTAATTAAAAGCAGTTAAATTTAATTAACGGGGTAAATTTATTAAACAGAAGCAACACTGGAAAAATGGCTCAACCACAGATAAATGTTTATTTACTACAAGAGATATTTCCTAAAAGATTTTTCTCTAAGGTTATGAAATAAGATTATGGAAAAAGCCTAAGCGTTAGAATCATTATGTCATAGTTGGCATGCTTCAATAGGTCTCTCATATAAAAAAGAATCACGTGTTGGCAAATAACCTGCTGTTGGTAGGAGAATAAATTGGTACAAATTTCTAAATGGCTATTTTAGCTCAAGCTGCTATAACAAAATACCATAAACTTACGGTATTATAAACAACAGGTGGCTTATAAACAACAGAATTTATTTCTTACAGTTCTGGAGCCTTGAAGTTTGAGATTCGGATGCCAGCATGGCTGGGTTCTGGTGAGTGCCCTCATCAGGGTTGCAGACTGCAGACTTCTTGTATCCTCAAATGGCAGAAAGAGAGCTAGCTAGCTCTCTGACTGCTTCTTTTAAGGGCCCTAATCCCATTCATGAGGGCTCCTTCCTCGTTGTCTAATTACCTCCCAAAGGCCCCATTTCCAAATACCATCACATTGGGGATTAGATTTCAATATATGAATTTTGGGGAGATACAAACATTCAGTCCATTACAATGGCAATTTGGCAATATTCGGAATCTTTAAAAATGTTCACATCCTTTGCCCCAAATTCCATTTTTAGGAATTTATTATAAGCAAATAAGAGATGTGTACATTATGTGTACACATGAGTGTGTGTGTGTGTGTGTGTGTGTGTGTGTTATTCATTTCAGTGCTATTTATAATGTTTAAAAATTAGAAGCCTGTTAAATGATTAAATTATGATACAGCCATATAACCAAATACCATAAAAACATTATAAATTACGTTTTTAATTTTTTGTTTAGTATACTACTAATAAAAATAATTGGCAGGTGATAAAAATCATGAGCTTTAAGATGTTTAAGGGTATAAGGTATAAGAAAATATTCAAAAATAGTAAATGAAAAAAGTAAGATGATATTTTGGAGTATCTTAAAAAGGATATATTTATTAAAAATAGGATGTAAAATAAAATATGCTAACTTTGAGTAGTTAAATTATGGGTTATTTTTCAATTATATACTGTTTAATATTTTTCACATTTTCTACAATAAGCATGTACTATGTTAAAAATCATACAAAACACTTAATTTTTAAAATTCTGATAAATTGAATGATTGGGAGGATGAGGGAAGAAGGATTTAAGTGATTGTAGTTTTTCTCATCTTAATCATGCCTCTTCTCCATTTTTGCAGGTGCTTTAGCTTGACTTTATCTGTATAGATTTAGTGAAACAGGCATTTATTCTTATACTGTATAAATAATATATATCCTAAACTTTTTCTAATTTAAGGCAATCTCCCATGTTTCATAGTTTAAAATTGTGGGTTTCTATCAAGCACTGCTTTGTACACTTGAAGAGATTTAATATTGCTTTCTTTCCCTTTTCCATTTTTTTCCAGAACTGTTTTTTTAAGTTTTTGTCTTGCTTTCTCAGCCAGTGTTACTGCCCACCTCCTTGCAGATGTGGCTGCCCTTATGTTAAAGAAAGAAGTCTTAGTCTTTAGTTTTCTTAATAAAATATTACATTTGCTGTCTCAATCCCTAGCATCTTGGGCATATGGACCTGGTGCTCTTCAGGAACTCACTCTAGTGACTCAGCTTCACATTTTTTGCTATATATTGAACACGTTAGAAATCCAGTAGAGAAAGTTAATATTCTAAAGAAGAGACAAAGGAATGTTGTGGTTAATGAATAAAGAAATAGACATGTCCTCCAGGGAGGTATCATTTATACCAGACCTCAGAGAATGACCTTAACTTGAATAGTCTAGTGTCTATACCTCAGCAGTTACAGATCCAGAAAACTTATTTTGGTCAGGGGAACTGATTTCATGCTAAGCAAATTTACTGAAGACTCATGGGAAACAAAGTTAATTTCTTAATTTACATTAAGAAATAATATCAAGCCATAATATTTTGATAGCCTGCATCTTCATTGTAGGGCTACATCTACCAAAGGGATGTGAACAGTTGGGGTCCAGTAATCAGACTGTATTTTCCTGAAGGCTCAAGGCAGTACATTCTTCTTCGATTACCTTATTTTTAGTCTTTGTGAAGGGCTCTATAGCTGTGGGCAAATTTTTTAACCTCCCGAGTCTCAATCGTCTCATCATTAAAATTGTGATAATAACTAGCTACTTCCTAGGCTTGTTGTGAGAACTAAGTAAGATAATCTATGAAAAGTGACTAACCTAGTGCCTATCAGACAGTTGCCATTCAGTAATTGTTCAGATGATTTGTTGTCTTCTACTTCTAGATTTGAGGTCTGGGGGTTAAGTTAGGCACTCTTGTTCTTTTCTTTCCCTCTGCAGGCATTGCTGGGAACTCTACTGGGCTAAGTGATGTTGAGGTACTAACACTACTTGATTTACAAGAATATTGTTGTTCTGAGTGATAAAGTTTAACTTAATCTAGTGAAGAACTGTAATGAATCTTTGCATAGGTTATGTTTCACTGTGAGATCTAGCCATTTTAATATTTTGAGACTAAGGTAAGAATCATTCTTTTAAGGAATTTGGTAGTGTTTGCTTTTCCAATTTGACATTTGTAAAACGGCTTGCTATTTCTTGTAAAACAAACAAGTAAATTCCAGATAACAAATTTAATAAGCTGTGTTTACTCGTTGCTGACAACTTAGTAAGGTTCGTGCTCTGTAGTTAATATTTCTAATTTATTATATTCATAGATTGTAATGTTGTAAAGGACCTAATCCCTTTCCCATTCCTTCAGATGAGCTTACTGAGGCCCAGAGAACCAGCCTGAAACTAAGCCAGACAGCTGATGCATCATAGCGGGTCCCTGGGACTGTGAGGTGCCAGTGCAGCTGGGCCCAGGACAGTGAGGCCCTTGATATAAGAGTCTGTACTCTGGAGGAGGCAAGGAGAGCGGCCAGCTCCTTCTTTTGGATGTCAGCATCCTTTCTTTCACATGGTTGTGAGAAGGCGGTATTGAATTCAAGCAGTGAGCTTGCCATAGTCCTGAGTGGCAGACATCCTAAGTGAGTCCCTTCTAGAAGGAGCCCCTGCTTGCCCCTCCTTCCTTGCTTAGCCAAATCCAAATCAGAGTGAGTGAACAAATGTCCTTTTTGTGTCAGGTACCACGTCTACTAACTAGGCACTGTGGAGCCGTTGGGACTTATCTGGGAGTTTTTTTTTTTTTAATTTATTTTATTTATTTTTGGCTGCGTTGGGTCTACGTGCTGTGCGTGGACTTTCTCTAGTTGTGTCGAGCGGGGCTACTCTTCATTGCGGTGCACGGGCTTATCATTGTGGTGGCTTCTCTTGTTGCAGAGCGTGGGATCTAGGTGCGCAGGCTTCTGTAGTGGTGGCACACGGGCTTAGTTGCTCCGTGGCATGTAGGATCTTCCCAGACCAGGGCTCGAACCCATGTCCCCTGCATTGGCAGGCGGATTCTTAACCACTGCGCCACCAGGGAAGTCCCTACCTGGGAGTTTTTAATGGCAGAGCTGAGACAGGTCTCTAGACTCCAGCACACTCTTCTTTTTTGCCATAACCCTGTCCTCCTTACATCAGATGAATTTTTTTTTTCTCTTCTGAATTACTGTTTGACTTATATGGGAGACTAGTTAAAGAATATTTTGACATCTGTTTAGATGTTATTCTCTAATTGTCCTACATAGTACTTTCTTATTTACAGTTCTGGTTTCTCATTATCTCATGGGTGTGTATTATGTCCTCAGCTAAATCCTTGTGGACCTATACCATTTTGATCTCTTTCCTGTGACCCTTAGGGCTTGGGATATTTTAAGCATTCAGTAAATTGTTGATCAATAAGTAAATATTTGTTATCAATTTTTTAATTGCACCAGACTTTACATTTTAACATACTTTCAACTAGAGAAGGATCTGGATTTGCTACTTAAAGCTTGTAATCTCAGAAGATTTAAGATTGAAAAGTTATAAAAGTGCTGTTGTCATTTGTAAGAAATTGAGTGCTCTCACAGATAACTAACTTTGAATGCTTTAAGATCTAGGAAAAGTTAGGGACGGTGATGTTGGTCACTTATTTAAATAAATGACTTGTCATCCGGTTGTGTTTTTGTTTTTTAAAATCACAATCTAAGATCTAACTTTTTTGGCAGCCATCAGAAAATATATATGGTTCTAGAGAATAGCTGTCTTGAATTATAATCCTCTGTGTGTTTTGGTGGACTAATTTGCTATGGGTTTATTTCTTGAGAAGAAAAAAAAAATTTCATGCCTCCTTAGGAGGGTTTACAGAAAGAGGGGTGCAGTTATGACCAGTCTTAGCACATGATCCCAGTCAGCAGTCTTTTTTTTCCCCCCAGCTTTATTGAGGTATAATTGGTAAGTAAAAATTGTACATATTTAAGGGATACAGTGTGACGATATGATACACATATACATTGTGAAATGATTACTGCAATCAAGCTAATTTATATATCCATCATATCACATAGTTACCCTCTTTTGCGGGGGGGCTGAAAACATTCAGGATCTACCCTTTTTGCAGATTTCAAGTATACGATACAGTAGTATTAACTGTAGTCACCATGCCATACATTAGATCCCCATAAATTATTCATCTTATAACTGAAAGTTTGTGCCCTTTGACCAACATCTCCCTATTTCCCCCACCCCCAGGCCCCTGGCAATCACCATTCTACTCTCTGTTTTCATATATCTCACCTTTTCTTTATCCATCCTGTCAGCATTCTTAAAAGTGTATGTTTTTTATATCAAGGAGAATCAGATGAGAAAAATCTGGATAAACCATTGTAAATCTATAATTGCTATTAGAAAAAATAAAGGACACACCATACTAATAATGGACAATAATATCATTTTTATTTCAAGGACCAAATGAATATCTAGTATGAATGTGGAATCTTTCTTTTGACTTGATATTATTTGTTTTGTCTCAAATTATCTTTCTTACATGGTGATGTTAAATATTTATCTTTATTTGTTACTAGGTATTAACAACCTCTATGGTTGAGGGATGTAATTGTTTCTGAGTCTAGAATTTATACTTATGCCATATCTTTGTATAATTTTTTAAAATTTAAGTCTCCTCTCTGCTATCTCTGCATGCTCCCATTTCACTGGTGTTCACATTTATTTTGAGCCTTAATTTGTAAATAACTAGAAAGTTCTAGGATAATTTATACTATGTATTTTTTTTTTAACAAGTTTTCGTACTCAGAACAATTTTTGGTTTTTTTTTTTTTGGCTGTGTTGGGTCTTCATTGCTGCGCGCAAGCTTTCTCTAGTTGCGGTGAGCAGGGGCTACTCTTCGTTACAGTGGCTTTTCTTGTTGCGGAGCATGGGCTCTAGGTACGCGGACTTCAGTAGTTGCAGCACAGGGGCTCAGTAGTTGTGGCTTGCGGGCTGTAGAGCACAGGCTCAGTAGTTGTGGCGCACGGGCTTAGTTGCTCTGTAGCATGTGGGATCTTCCCGGACCAGGGCTCAAACCTGTGACCCCTGCATTGGCAGGCAGATTCTTAACCACTGCGCCACCAGGGAAGTCTCTACGTATTTTTAAAAGCTTTAAAAACCTTTGATTAACATACAGTAAAATTGACTTTTTTGGTGGGGAGGGCATATGGTTATTTAAATTTTACCTCGTATATAGATCCATGTAACCACTACCACAGTCAGGATACAAAACAGTTCCATCATGCCCCAGAACTCTCTCATGCTGTCCCTTTGTATCACACCCCAAACCCCTGGCTATCCCCTCTTAACCCCGGACAATCACTGATGGTCATATAAATGGAATCATACAGTATGTATACTTTTGAGACTGGATTCCTTCATTCACAGTAATACTCTTGAAATTCATCCAAGCTATTGCATATATCAATAATTCTATTTTGTTGCTCAGTAGTATTCCATTGATAAACTGTACTACAGTTTGATTATCTGTTCACCTATTGAAAAACATTTGGGTTATTTTCAGTTTGGGGCGATTATGAAAGAACTGGTATAAACACTTATGTACAGGTTTTTGTGTGAGCACAGATTTTCATTTCTGTAAGATAAATACCAAGGAGTGGGATTGCTGGGTCATATGGTAAATGTATATTTAACTTCATAAGGAACTTGCCAAACTTTTTCAGAATTTACGTCCCATTTTGCCTTCCTACTTAGAATGTATGCAAGTTGTAGTTGCTCTGCATCTTCTCCAGCATTTGGCGTTACACTTTTTAAAAACAATTTTAGCTGTTATAATATCGTTATGCCTTTAATTTAGATTTCCCTAATAGCTAAAAATATTGACCACCTCTTAATGTAGTCAGTTGCCCTCCATCTAGCTCTTTGGTGCACTTTTTGTTCAAGTCTTTCACCCAGTTTTTAATAGGGGTCTATGTTTTCTTATTGTTGAGTTTTGAGAGTTCTTTACATATTCAGAATTCAAATCCTCTGTCACATATGCCATTTGTAAATATTTTCTCCCAGTCTTGTAGCTTGGTATTCATTTTCTTGACAGTGTCTTTCACAAACCAAAAGTTTAAAATTTTGAAGTCCAATTTATAATTTTTTTTCTTTTATGGATCATGCTTTTGGTGTCATGTGTAAAACTTTGCCTAACCCCATGTCACTATAGTTTTATCCTGTAGATTCTAAAAGTTTTATAGCTTTGTATTTTACATTAAGATCTGTGATCCATTTTTAGTTAATTTCTGTATAAGGTGTGAGGTTTAGGTTATATTTTTGCCTATGGATGTCCAGTTGTTACACTATTTTTGGAAAAGACTATCCTTCTTCCATTAAATGGCCTTTGCAGACATCTTTGTCCAAAATCAGTTGCCATATTTGTGTGGCTCTGTTTCTCAACTATAGTCCATTGATTTATGTGTCTGTTCTTTAACCCAATACTGTACCCTCTTTTTTTTTTTTTTTTTTTTTTTTGCGATACGTGGGCCTCTCACTGTTGTGGCCTCTCCCGTTGCGGAACACAGGCTCCGGACGCGCAGGCTCAGCAGCCATGGCTCACGGGCCCAGCTGCTCCACGGCATGTGGGATCTTCCCGTACCAGGGCAAGAACCCGTGTCCCCTGCATCGGCAGGCGGCCTCTCAACCACTGTGCCACCAGGGAAGCCCTGTATCCTCTTAATTACTGTAGCTTTAGAGTAAGTTTTAACATCAATTAGTATGATTCCTTATTTTTATTCTTTTTAAGAATTGTTTGGCTTTTTTAGTTCCTTTGCTGTTGTTTTTAGAACAAGTTTGTCTATATATACAAAAAATATCCTGGGGGGTGGTAGTTTGATCAGAACTGTGTTTAATCTACAGATTAAATGGGAAGAATTGACACCTTTACTATGCTGAGCTTCCAATGCATGAATGTGATACGACTTTACATTTATTTAGGTCTTCTTTGAGTTCTTTAATAGTGGTGTAGCTTTGGCATACAGCTCTTATACCTGTTCTATTAGATTTATACCTCTGTATTTCAAATTTTGGGGAGCTATTATAATGATATTTAAAAATTTTGGTTTCCACTTTTTCATTGCTAGTATTATATACGTGATTGATTTTTGTGTGTTGACCTTATACTTTATGACTTTGTAATTTTACTTATTAGTTCTGGGAGATTTTGTGTAGATTCTTTGAGATTTTTATGTAGACAATCATGTTGTCTGCAAATAGGACTTATTTTTTTCTTTGTAATCTGTATGCTTTTTTTTCCCCCTTGCCTTCTCATACTTGCTAGGACTTTGAATACAGTGTTGAATAGAAGTGGTGAGAGTAGGTATCACTGGCTTGTTCCCAATCATAGGGGGAATGTATTCAGTCTTTCACCATTAAGTGTGATGTTAGCTGTAAGCATGTCCTTCCTTCTACTTGATTTGGGTTTACTTTGCTCTTCTTTTTTTCTAATTTAAGGTGGACACTCAAGATTATTGATTTGAGAATTTTCTTCTTTGATAATGTAAGCATTTAATGCTATAAATTGTCCCCTGAGCATTGCTTAACTGCATTGTACAAATTCTGATGTGTTTTAATTTTCTTTCAATTAAAAATATTTTCTAATTTTCCTTGAGATTTCCTCTCTGACCTGTCGATTATTTGTAAGTGCATCATTTAATTTCCCAATTTTTAGAGATTTTTCTTTTATCTTTCTGTTATTGATTTCTAGCTTAAATTCATTGTGGTCAGAGAACATATTTTGTGTTACTTAAGTTCTTTTAAATTTGCTAAGAGTGTTTTATGACCCAGGATAAGGTCTGCCTTGATGAACATTCTCTGTGGACTTGAAGAGAAAGTTGTTGGGTGGAGTGTTCTACAAATGTCAGTTAGATCCAGTTGGTTGACAGTTTTGTTCAGTTCTCTATCCTTGTTGATTTTTTGTTTACTAATTAGATAGATTACTGAGATAAGCATGTTGAAGTCTCCAGCTATAGTTAGAGATTTCTGTATTTTTCCTTCCAGTTCTGTCAGATTTCACTTCATGTATTTTGAAGCTCTGTTAGGTGCACACACATTTAGGATTATTATAATCTTCTTTGTGAATTGACCCTTTTATCATCATATAATGTCATTTTTTATGCCTGGTAATGTTCTTTGCTTTGAAGTTTATTTGGTATTAATACAGCTACTCCACTTTTCTCTTGATTAGTATTTCTATGATATATCTTTCCCCATCCTTTTACTTCTAACCTACTTGTATTATCATAGTTGAAATAAGTTTCTTGTAGGTGGCATGTAATTGGATCTTATTTTTTTTATCCATTTTCATAATCTTTGTCTTTTAATTGGTGTGTTTAGGTGCTTTACATTTAATGTAACTGTTTATATATTTGGATTGAGTGCTACCATTTTATTGTTTGCTCTCTGTTTGTTCTTTTTGGTTTTTGTTTCTCTTTTTCCCCCTTTCTGCCTTCTTTTTGGTTATTTGAACAGCTTTTGGAGTTCCATTTAAGTTTATCTTTTTTTTTTTTTTTTTATTTACTATATCTCAATCTAGTGTTGGTGTGGGTGTGTATGGTTGCTCTAGGGTTTGTAATATACATATCTAAATTCTTATAGTCTACTTAGGATAAGTATTTTCCCACTTAAGTGGGATGTAGAAATCTTAATACGATATATCTCTTTACCCACCTCTTTTTTTGTTGTGTTGTCATATAATGTCTGCATACAGAGAAAACTCCATCAGACAATGTTACAGCTTTTACTTTTAACCACCAAACATTTTCAAGAATTCAAGAAGAGAAAAATAGTTTATTGTATTTACCCATATGGTTATTAATTCTTCTTTTTCATAATTCTTTTTCATTCCATTTTTCCCTTGGCATCATATCCCTTCTGCCGTTTAGTAATTCTGTTAGAGCTGATTTGCTTATAGTGAATTTTCTTGGTTTTACCTTCACCTGAGAGTGTCTTTATTTTGCCTTCATTCCTGAAGGATATTTTCACTGGATATAGAATTTCTGTGTTGATGGTTCTTTTCTTTCAGTCTTTAAAAAATAATGCCATTTCCTTCTGAACTTAATGGTTCCTGGTGAGAAATTCACATCCATTCAAATTGCTCTTCCCTTATAAACACTGAATCACTTTTCTTTTTCTGTCTACTTGCAGAGTTTTTCTTTGTTTTTAGTTTTTATCAGTTTGACTTTTATGTGTCTGGGCATGGATTTCTTTTTTTTTGAATTTTATTTTACTTAATTTTTTATACAGCAGGTTCTTATTAGTCATCTATTTTATACATATTAGTGTATACATGTCAATCCCAATCTCCCAATTCATCCCACCACCACCACCACCACCACCCCCGCCACTTTCGCCTCTTGGTGTCCATACATTTGTTCTCTACATCTGTGTCTCTATTTCTGCCTTGCAAACTGGTTCATCTGTACCGTTTTTCTAGGTTCCACATATATGGGCATGGATTTCTTAGGGGTTTATTCTGTTTGGGTTCTCTGAACTTCTCAAATATATATATACATTGTGTCTTTTACCAAGTTTGGAAAGTTTTCAGCCATTATTTCCTCAAATACTTTTCTGCACTGCACTCTTTCACTTTCCTTTTAGGATGCCAGTGACTCCAGTGTTAGACCTTTTGCTATCCCAGAGGTCCTGAGGCTTTGTTCATTTTTTTTTTCTCCTTGTTTTTCAGACTTGATAATTTCTATCCATCTGTCTTCAAGTTCACTGACTTTGTTTTGTCATCTCCATTTTGCTTATTGAGCTCATCCAGTGAATTATTTCAGCTGTATATTTTAGATCTAAGATTTACATTTGGTTCTGTTTCTTTGCTGAGACTTTTATTAAGTCTTTTAAAGTATTAGATTAATTATAAAAATTAGTACATGCTTGTTGTAAAATAAAGATATATGTAGAAGTATATGAAGTTTTAAAATCTCATTGTGTGGCTGTTACTATTAATGGCCATATAAATTGTTTTTACTTTTTGTCTATTGCAAACCAACATGCAAGTTTATATGTGTATATTCGTGACTCCCACTTGTATGTCTATAGAGTACATTTTAGAAGTAGAATTCTGGGTAGGCATCATTTTGAATACCCACAAAATAGTCCACATAACCTTTCCCCATTGAGGTGTAGTGTGAAGGTTATTTCTTGTTTTGTACTAGCATAAATTCTTGGAAAAAAAAATTTTTTTTGATCAGAAAAGCTTTTCTTATGTTTTAGATTAGTTCAGTAAAATGGCTTCCCAGAACTAGACTTAGTAGATTAAAGGTTATGAACATGCTTAAAGTTTTTGGTAATTTGTAAATTGATGTTCCAAAGACTTGGTTGATTGACACTTGTAACTATAGAATTTAAGCTCAGGAATAAAGCCTTTGTGTTTCCACTACCAAAGAACAAGAGAGTATTGGCAATATGTGGAGACTTTCTATTCATTTCAAAAGTGTTTGCCCTTCTTGGAGCATTTTTATAATAGCTGCTTTGAAGTCTGTCAGATACTTCCAACAACTGTGTCATCTCAATTGTTGATGTCTCTTTATTGTACCATGCAAGTTGAGATTTTCCTGGTTCTTCATATGCCAAATAATTTTGGATTGCATACTGAAGTATTATGAGACCTTGGGTCTTGCTTAAATTCAGTGGTGAATGTTCATTTTTGCGTTTTAGCAGGCAGTGGACCCTGTTGGTTTAGGCTGCAAGTTGCAGCTAGCTTTCTGTGGGTTGTGATTTCAATATCAATTTGGTTTTCAAAGCCTGTAGTGCTTTGCTATTTGGATCTGTCCTGTGTGTACACTGCCCATTGGCCAGTTTGAGATAGGTGACTATTTTTTTCTTTCTTCAGTTCTCAAAAGTTTTTGGTTTGCTATTTAGGATAAATTCGCTGCCATGTTCAGTTCTGGAGTGAGCCCAGGTGTTCATAAGCAACCTTATGGAGTCGCTTTTCTGAGTTTCTCCCACTCAGCTATTTCCCCTATACTTTCTACTTCCCCGGGAACTCCCCTTTTTAGTCCTCCAGCCACTTTCTGTGATTGTGCTCACATGCAGGGACTAGGGGTAGGAGCACAGAGAGGGGGAAAAAAAGGTTAGGAGAGGGTTTTGCCCCACCGTCTTGAAACCACAGCTTTCTGGGATTGGAGAGGATTTCCCTCCCTCAGACCTTTAGGTACCTGTGGGCCCCCTGTTGTTACTGCCTCCCTTTCCTGCCCAAGCCTGAACTAAAGCACTTCACGTGAAACACTGTCTACATTGCTGCCCACTTCCAGGTTTCCCCCAGTCCACGTGGCAGGATACAAGAGGGAAGAAAGTAAACCCACCCTTGGTTCCATGGCCCTTTGAATTCTGGTCTTCTTCCCCAATCTACCTGCTACCATTTACTTTTTACAGTCTTTAAATAACTGCTCCGTACATTTTTTTAAGATTTGATAGCTGTATTCAGTAGGAGGGACAGGGTGGAGTGTTTTTACTTTATCTTAGCTGGCACTAGAAAGAACCCTGTATTGTGTACTTTTAAGAAGGGCATTATTTATTCAACCAACATATGTCCTTATCATTTGAGTCCTCACTATGTGCTGGACACTTTAAATATATTATTTGTTTAATTCTCTGACAACTGTCCCCCTTTTAGACATAAGGAAATTGAGGAGTAAACTCTTAAACTAGGTCCAGAGGCAGAGATAGTGACAGGATGGGATTTGAACACAGGACCCAAGGTGTGTTCCCAGGACCAGCATCATCAGACCCACATGAGAACTTGCTAGAAATGCAAAATCTCTAACCCCACCTCAGATCTACTAACTCAGAATTCTGGGAATGGGGCCCAGTAATTTGTTTTGATGAGCCTCTGTTAATCTGATATATGCTAAATTTGAGCACCTCTTCTCTATGCTGTAGGACTTAACAATACTATGTTTTAGTTTCTTAGCAGAACTTTAATATAAGAAACAGAAGTAGCTTTTCACCCTTGTTTGAGACATATGGTAGTATGTTGAGTGAGAACTAATTTTCTTACTCATGTCACTAACATATAGCTTTAAAATCACACTTTTCTATATTATTCAAGCTTATGGTAGTTAAAATATAAATACTATGAATTTTAAAAATTTAAATGTGTGTGTATGCAAAGAAATCAATTTAGATGTGGTTTTTGACCAATAAATCACTTAGTCTCTGGTAATTACTATGTTATATAATGCTCTGTATTTTAAATTTTAGGATATTATTACTGATTTCCCTCAATTTCAGGGTAGCTTTTGATACAGGTTTAGAATAATATTGAGTTGGAAAAAAATGGCCCATATTTGCAGGATAGGTCCTATTTTGTGTAATTTTATTTTTTTTCACAAAAGATTAAATGTATCATTATAACTAAGTTTAATTTGCATATTCTTGTAAGACATTTTATTTTTTTTATTGAAGTATAGTTGATTTAAAATGTTGTGTTAGTTTCTGGTATACAGCAAAGTGATTCAGGTATACACAGCTATATATATTCTTTTTCACATTCTTTTCTATTATGGTTTATTACAAGATATTGAATATAGTTTCCTGTGCTCTACAGTAGGACCTTGTTGTTTACCTATTTTATATACAGTAGCTTGTATTTGCTAATCGCAAACTCCTAATTTATTCCTCCCCACCTCCTTTCCCCTTTGGTAACCATAAGTTTGTTTTCTATGTATGTAAGTCTGTTTCTGTTTTATAAATAAGTTCATTTGTATCATATTTTAGATTCCACTTGTAAGTGATATCATATGGTATTTGTCTTTGTCTGATTTCACTTAGTATGATAATCTCTAGGTCCATCCATGTTGCTGCAAATTACATCTTCTTTATCCATTCATCTGTTGATGGACATTTAGGTGGCTTCCATATCTTGGCTATTGTGAATAGTGCTGCTGTGAACTTAGGGGTGCATATATCTTTTTGAATTGTAGTTTTCTCCGGATATATGCCCCAGGAGTGGAATTGCTGGATCATATGGCAACTCTATTTTTAGTTTTTTAGGGAACCTCCATACTGTTTTCCATAGTGGCTACACCAATTTACATTCCCACCAACAGTGTAGGAGGGTTCCTTTTTTCTTCACACCCTCTCCAGCATTTATTATTTGTAGACTTTTTAATCATGGCCATTCTGACCGGTGTGAGGTGATATCTCATTGTAGTTTTGATTTGCATTTCTCTAATAATTAGCAATGTTGAGCATCTTTTCGTGCGCCTTTTGGCTATCTGTATGATAAGACATTTTAAATAAATTTAACAATCAGGAAAAAAAGTCTGTTAGAGCACATCTTCAGAATCTGTGTTTTCTTTTTTAATTAGCTTACAATCCACATATACTTTGAGGTATGTAGATTAGTAGATTAGATTAATAGGTATATGTAGATTAGTTATGGAGCATTTTCTTTTGTGATAATCTCTCCTCTTAACTAATAGAGTAGCTGGCGGTTGGGGCAGAGAAGATATTCTCTAGTAGAAATAGGTTTTATAGTTATCATTATTTATATTAGATTTTAAGTCTGTTACCCTCTGGTATCTGCATTAGCAAGACATAATAATCACTGAGTATTCTTGAGGGAATGTCAGCAAAAAGGGCCCTACCCTCAACGAGCTTACTGCCTATTGAAATAAACAGAGAAACAGTTATTCAAAAAAATAATTACTGTGACAAAGATATGTAGAGTACTGTGGGTATGGTGTGTTGGAGACAGGCTGGACCCCGTGAACCTAGCTATTAGTATTTGAAATCATCTGTGGTGGTATGTATACCACACAAATCAGCAGATGCTACATACATACAGCCAGTTCTGCTGTAATGGGATGCATTCCTAAAAATCACTAAGTGTAGGGAAAAATGGGATTGGGCACAATACTCAAAAACTTCTTTAGCAACACATTAAAAAAAAAAGGAGAACCAAATTAAAATAGTAACACAGTTTTGCATGTTAAAATGGAAATGGTTAAGAAAAAAATAAATAATAAATATGGTGCTTTACCTTGAAAAAGACCAGAGGTTTTCTTGAGAAGTGGGTGTGGGAGAGGTTGCCTCTTGTGAATTATTGTGGAATGGTGGAGGGAAGATGTCTGAGATCTGAGGAAAAGTTAACACCTCACGTGGATGGTTGAGGCTCCCGACAGGAGGTGGGCTGAGGTAGCTGGGAGATGTTTGAGGTAGGTGTGTGTGCTGTGTATTCTCAGGCACTGGGCTCAGTGCAGCTGGGCGCAGTTTTCTGCATTCATCTAGTGTTTAATGGCACAGAAGCAAATAACAGTTATTCAGTGCTCTTGTTGTTCCCTAGTGTAACAAGCGCATTGAAACAAATTTGAGTTTTCCAGACAAATGTTAGAGCAGAACTGACGGTAACAGGGCTTTATTTCCCCTTCTGAGAACTGATTGACCAGCACACCTCTGGAAATGGAGCTCTTCGGTCAGCCTGGAGGAGTCTTGGAAGACTTGGCAGAGAAGATGACACTTGAACTGAGACTGGGCAAATAAGTACAGTGTTTTGCCAGGTATGACATAGGTAGAAGGAGGACATTCCAGGCAGGGGGACCGCAGCATCTGAAAAAGCATGCAGATGTAAGCCTGGTATGTTCAGGAAACTCTTACATAGTTCAGTGTTAAAAGAGTAGTTCAGTGTTAAAGTTAGAACTTGGAAGGAAGGAGGGAGGGAAGGAAGGAAGGAAAAGGAACCATTGTAAATAAAACATAATGGTTAGGCAGGGGCCAAATTCTCAATAACCCTGTATGCCACATGAAAGAATTTACATTTTATCCCTCAGCAGGTAGAGAACACTGAAAATTTTTCAACAGTGAATTGTATTTTCTAACACTAATTTATATAGCACTCACTGTGACAGTATGGAAGGTAGACTGAAGGAGACTCAACTGGAGTCTGGGAATCTAGTGGGATAAGGAGGAACTAGTGTGGATCTTTCATAGGCTTGACCCCTTTGAGAGTATTATAAAAGCTGTAGATGCTTATTAGCAACTGTGTCCTTTCTGTGTTTTTAGAAGCTACTTCTGTAACCCTGTTTCTTAGTTTTAAGGGCTAGGGCCATGAGAGTTAGTCTTCTGTATGGTGATGAGTCAGGTGAATTTATAACCAGCTTTCACACTTAGCTTTATTTATACAATGTTTAAAAATGGAAGCAAAAAAAAAAAAATGAAAGCACATGTCCACCAAAAAAAAAAAATGTGGTGAATCATTCTTGAAGTTTTATCATTGTAATGTACATTCATTGAGAAATAATTACATGGGCCAAAGGTCTCTTTGCCCATCAGATTCCTATTTTTGCCCAAATTATTTTATAATAAAGAATAACCATTGTAAGGGATAAGTAATTATCTGATGAAATTCAGGGGTTAAGAAAATGATATAACTAGAGTCTTCCAAGCAAAATTTAGATACAGATGATTTTAATTACAAGTCTAAATTAAGAAAGCCATCTAGCCCACTCTAAAAAATTAAATCTTTTATCATAGGGTTCCTTAGCATATTTTGATGCCTGTTACCAGAGGAGAGTACTGATAAACGTCATAATCTGGTTGAAGATACCAAAGATACTCTAAAACTAATTGAAAACAGGAATATCTGGATAAAACAGAAAAAACCATGTCCTACACTTTTCTATCCAGTATTCCACACAGTACTTATGGTCTGATCAGCATGTAATAAATATTTGTTAGGAGGCTAAAATGCTGTACTTAAGTTTAGGGAGAGCTAGAGACAAAAATAATGGAAACATTGAGAGACTTTTTAAAGAATTTTCTGATCTCTGAAACTTTGATGCACACAATTAGTGGATTATGGATTTACAGAGGCCATATACCCTCTCAGTAGTTTGCCTCTGATACTTTTATGAGGAAATAGTTGCTGCTGTTTTAAAATTTTTTTTGATGGGGCATTGGTGGTTGGTTGTTTTCTTAATTATAAAAGTAAAAATTTACAAAAATGATACATGATTATTGCAGAAAAATAAAAGAATACTACTTGCATGAATAATAATTAAAACTCTTAATAACCTTAAAGAGTATTGATTTTTTTTTCCTCCCTCATCATTTTTATAACTCTTCTTTGATAGGGAAAGGTGTTTGATCATCAAATACCAAGTTCTTACCATAGACTAGATGCTGTTCTGTTATTACTTAGTATGATAGCCACTTGTGAAAAGAAACCATGGATATAAGCATATAATAAAAATGTGTTATAATCAGATGGTCATAGTTATACTGTAGTTCATGGACCTCATTTGCCTTAAAAGGCAGATTCTAATCTTTACCTAATCCAGACATTACCAAATTATATGTATGCTTCCTCTTTTCTATATTGTCCATATTCCTCTCCCATAACTGTCAGGACTCGTAATCTTTTCTTTGTGCCAGGTATTTCTTTTAGTCCTCAGCATTTACAGAAATAATAGTGTGCCTTTCTCTAATAGAAATAAGGCTTTATTTTTCTTCCTGACCCTGTCCTCACCATACCTTAATCCATATTGCTTTGTTTTCTGACTGAGCCATTTGGCTTTTCTAGAATATGCAGAGAATCACCAGTGAAGTCATAGTCATTTAATACAACCAAGTACAGGAATAAATCACCCTTTTTTTTTTTGCGGTACTCGGGCCTCTCATTGTTGTGGCCTCTTCCCGTTGCGGAGCACAGGCTCCGGACGCGCAGGCTCAGCAGCTGTGACTCACGGGCCCAGCCGCTCCGCGGCATGTGGGATCTTCCCGGACCAGGGCACGAACCCGTGTCCCCTGCATTGGCAGGCGGACTCTCAACCACTGCGCCACCAGGGAAGCCCTAAATCACCCTTTTTAAGCATGGCATGTAACCCTTTAGAGTCTTTCCTCCCGGCTTTTCAGGTTGCTTTTTCTTTTACTTCACTCCACCTATCCTGTACTTCAGCCATCTAAACCACTCCTCACCTTTGGAAAGCCAGATCCTGTCCTCTCTCTCTGCCTGAAATGCCTTTCTCCACTCAGCAGGCAACTAATTCATTCTTTAAAACCTAGCTCAAAATCATCTTTTCTGTGAAAAGGGTTTCTGTGAAACCCTCTGTATTAGTTAGGATTAGGTACGGTGGCAAGTAACAGAACCTCCAAAATAACAATGGTCTAAAAACAGGAGAGAATTTATATCTCTCCTATAACAGTGGACTTTGCAGTGTGGGGCTGAAATGACAGCTCTGTTTCATGACGTCATTAGGGAAGTAATGTCTACCTCATGGCTTCAGAATCTCTCACACTTAACCCTTGTCCTCATCATCCAAAACGGAGCTATCTGTCTTATGCTCTATGATGTACAAGGGAACAAAAAAGGGACTAAGGGCATTTGAGAGCTATCTCTTAACATTTCCCTAAAGCACCCAAATTATGTATCTGCTTGCATCTCATTGGTCTCAAGGAAGGCCTGGAAATAGTCTTTATTCTTGGTGGCTCTGTACCAGCTAATCGTATTATTATGGAAGAAAGGGAGAACAGGTATGGAGTACAGCTAGTAGTGTGCCACACTTCCCCAGCTAGAGGTAGTTTCTTTGTGCTTTGTGTTCCTGACAGCACTCTAATTAATTAGTATTTAAGTTGTATTATAATTCATTTGTCTTCTTCACCAGATTGTGGACTTCTAAAGTCATTCAGGAAAATTATAGCAAAAGTATCAGAGGCAAAAGCAGGGAATGATGTTTAAATACCCATGTGAACAAGGGAATTGCTTATATAGAGCTGATTTCTTAGACTTACATTTTTTTTTCCTATTTTCTCCATTTTGTAGAGGGAAGTGGACACTGCCAATAGTAGAGGGCATGGCTTCTCCTTTTCAATAATGCCTCAAAATTGATCACACAGAGAGAACACAGTTATTTAAAAGGTGATATATTCTCTGTATTATACTGTTTTTTTTAATTGTGGTAAAATATACATAAAAGTTACCATTGTAACCATTTTTAAGTGTACTGTTCTGTGGCATTAAGTTCATTCACACTGTTGTGCAACCATCACCACCATCCATCACCAGAACTTTTCTATCTTCCCTGAGATTCAGAACCCATTAAACACTAACTCCCTGTTACCCTCTCCCCCAAGCCCCTGGCAACCACCATTCTACTTTCTGTCTATGAATTTGACGACTCTAGGAATTTTATATAAGAGGAATCTGTATTTGTTCTTTTGTGACTGGCTTATTTCACTTAGAAGGTCTTCAAGGTTCATTGTGTTGTAGCATGTGTCAGAATTTCTTTCCTTTTTAAGGCTAAATATATTGTTATATATATGTACCACATTTTATTTGTCCTTTCATCTATCAGTGGACACTTGGATTGCTGTGTTACACTGTTTTTTTGGTAAGAGTTTTGTTTTCTAAAGATATTCTCCACACAAATAATGTCTTATTATAATTTCACCACAACTACCCCCAGACACAAACCACATAATAACATCTTTTTAAAAGGAAATTTAACAAAAATGCAAAGAAGATAAAAACAATCACCTATATTAGAAATTTATTTTTATAGGAAGTAATCCCCCCTCCCAATCACAGTTTCTGAAATATAAACTAAAAAATAAAATTAAGTTATGAAAAGCATTATCCTGGTGTCAATTCTGGAAAATAGGTACAAGAGTGGAATTAGAAAGAAATATAGTAGTTTTTCACAAGAAAATATTAAATTTTGTTATATTTAAGAGTCTCTGTCACAAAGGAGAGTGCAACCTATGAAATCCTATGCAATCCTATGAATCCCTATTCTTTTGAAATATGGAAATTTTACCAGTGGACAGTGAGAAAGAAATGGTTATAGCTGTAGCCTGCTGGATTTGCTTTTATGATATTTCTCCAGCATTGAAGAGAAAAGGGTTATAAATGGGTGGAGTAAGGAAAAGTAGCTCCATTTCTCTCACCTCACCTCCTTTGTTATCAGATGGGAGTTAGTTTAGTGACAATAATTATTGGATGTTTGATTGCCAGTAATGTGACTGATGCCTAGAAAATTCTGGGTTTTGGCCTCTATCCCACTGTATACATAGTCCAAATTGGTAGTTAAATTCTTACTAAAATTCTGAGTAAGCTTTCAAATAGTTACTTAAATAAAATGCGTGTCCAGTGGTTTAAACTGGATCTCACAGATACTTTCCCATTGCAGCTGATTGTTTGGTCAGTTTGGCAAAATGGTGAGTCATACTTCTCTAGCCAGCCACAGACCAGCTGTTGATTTACTCAGTTACTTGAGCCAAGACCGAAGCACCAGAATAGAATAGAGCACCTTGGCTCTGATACCGTTTTATCTTTTTCCTAAAAGTCTGGATGTAAATTTCCATCCTTCCCCTAGGTGTTTTGAGTTACAAGAAGCAGTCTAAGAGTTCTTTGTCTTTTAAATCTTTTAGTACTGTTGTAGAAATAAAATTGACATGCCTGAAAGGATCTGAGAAGAACAGAACACATTGTGGTGTTAGCTGTAAACTCTTAGGGAAATTACAACTTGAGGTAGACATTAAAAATAGAATTGAATGGTGAAGGACAAAGTAGTGGAGGTGTTTTAGAGCAAAAATTAAGTTTGGATAAAATGAGGCCTAATTATGGATGGCAGTGAGTGAAGGTCAGCCACGAGAAGCTGTGTGTGACTGTTGAATGTTCCTGAAAGGAAATGAGTCTGGCAGTGTTAGGAGTTAGGAAGAGAGGAGAGACGAAGGTGTTGCAGAAATTTAGGAAAGTGGCAATAGAAATCTGGACAAGCTTATTGGCAGTGAAAGTGCAGAAAAAAAAGGTAAATTTGAGAGCCATTCTGGAAAAAGAAACTATAATTGTGTCACATGGAAGAAGAGTAAAATAAAAAAATTTCTAAGAAATTCCGTGGTGTACTGATATCCCATTTTGGGGAGGACTCTTGAATTAACTTTAGATATGGTGAATTTGAGGTGCGATGGGGAATAGCCAAAATAAGACAGATTTTTTAGGCTATTAGTGGAATGAAAAGTGGGTGGAAAGTATGGACTAGACTTGTGCTTCTGGTACAAATCTAGCTGTACTCAAGGAGGTAAGAATTGGTCCTAGAAAATACCTGATTATAACAGTAAAGGCAAGAACATATGTTCTCATAGCTTCTGCATACCTGAAAAGCTCTTAAAATCAAATACGTTTTTATTTTTTCCCCCCATTAGCTTTATTTCAACTGAAGGGATTAGGTTAGTTAAATAGGTGTAATTCATAAATTACATCCAGGACACTGAAGTTCTTCTCCCATACTATTAAATAAGAAAGTAGAATCTAGATTGCCTTACATAGAAAGATGCAGAACAGGGGCAAGAACTTAGATTTTTTCATAAAGAACAACATCTTAGAATAAATAGATATTGTGGCAGAATAATGGCATACCAAGGAGCATTATGTTCTTAAATATTATAAGTTAAGTTATTGAGTTAACTGTATTTATTAACTTGTAGTATAATTTGTTACATTTGAGAAATCTAGTGTGGAATTGAACGTTTTGTGTTTTTCTTTAGTGGAGCCTTTAGTTGGAGCTGCTGTGCCAAGGGTTTCTTTATGGCTTTGTCTCTCGGAGCGGCTTCGTATATATAGCAAAACATTTAGAACCCTGTGGAGTAAAGTAGAAAAAAAACTTGGCAAAAGAGTATTTCTCTTATAATTAGAAATTGTCTTAAGATACAATACGTTACAGCAATGATAAAGCTAATATATTAGAGAAATAATAGCTTACTGTAGAGATGACTGGCATTTCGCTGAAGATACCTAAGGGGGTAGCGTTTCCCTAGTGCCTGCAACAAATACTGCTTACTGCTTTCTTCTCGCTCGAACCCGTGCCCCCTGCAGTGGAATCGCGGAGTCTTAACCACTGGACCGCCAGGGAAGTCCCTCTTCTCTCTCGTGTACACTTCTTTTTTTGCTCTTTATTCCTTCTTTTTATGGTGAAATATAACATACATATAGCACAGTGAATAAAATAGAAAGGTACAGTTTAATGAGTAACTATAAAGTGTATTCACCACCCAGATCAAGAAACAGAACATTGCAAGTACACCAGAAGCCTGCTACGTGCCCCGTGCCGGTCAAACCCCACTTGTATGCATCCCGTCCTATCCTCCAGAAGTAACCATAGTCTCACTTCGGTGATGATCATTTCTTCCTTCTCTTTGAAGTTTATCACCAAGTATGTGTCCCTAAATGATGTAGTTTACTTCTGCCTCTTTTGTATACGTATATACAGACGTATGTATATATGTCAGTACGTAGTCTTTTGTATCTGACTTAATTTTGTGCCATTTATCCATGTGGTGTGTGTGTATAACATTTTCATTTCTCTGATCTGTTATTTGCATACTGTTCCACTGTATGAATATGCCATAATATGTGTATTCTGTTCCGTTTCCTAATATTGAAAAACTCAGCCTGTGACCATTCTTGTATATTTTTCTTGGGGCACATTGGCACCAGTATTTCGAGAGTTTATACTTAGGAGTGGAATTGCTGGATCATAGGAAATTCACATCTTCCAATTCACTGGATAGTACCAAAGTGTTTTCTAAAGTGGTTATTTACACTCACCCAAGCAGGATATGAGCATTCCTGTTGTTCTCCATTCTCGCCATCACTTGGTATTGACACACTTAAGTGTTTTGGGCAGGAAAACTGTGTCTCTTGTGATTTTATTAAGGAGGATGAGCCCCTTTTCATATTTGAATTTCTTTTTGTGAAGTGCCTGTTAAAAAGGTCTTTTATCCCCTTTTCTATCTGGTTATCAGTTTTTTCCTACTGATTTTTAGAAGTCCTTTATATTTTCTGGGTATTAGTCTTTTAGTCTCTAAACAATTTTGTGTATTGAGAATTTTGTTTCCTTCCCTGTGTTTTTGATGATTAGAGAAGCCTTTAATTTTAATGTCATATGACTTATTCTTTTCCTTACAGATTATACTTTTTTATTCCTGTAAAAATTTGCAGATATTTTCTTAGATTTGTCCTAAGTACTTCATATCATTGATGCTATTGCAAATGGTATGTAATTTTACGTTTTGTTTTGTTTGTTGCTGACAGGTAGGACCACAATAGATATTTTATATACTGATTTGTATCTACCAACGCTTCCACACTCTTGTTAATTCTAACAATTTTTTAGATAATTTTGAATTTTTAAAAATACACAATTATTTCATCTGAGAATAATGATAACTTTTTTTTCAGATCTGTAGAGATGAATTTAAACAATGCCTTTTATTCCTTAACTTGCCTTATTCTGCTGATTAGGACCTCTATCACAATGTAGAATAGGAAGGATGATAATAGGTATCATTTTCTTCTTCCAATCTCAGCATTTCTTCAAGGATAAGGTTAGCTGTCGTTTTTTGGAAATGCTCTTTATTTAAGTTAGGTAAGGTTACTTTTCAGTCTTAGTTTACTAAAAATTTTCATCAGAAATGTATGTTGAATTTTATGAAATACTTTTATTTTATTTTATTTTATTTTTTCTTTTTTTTATGAAATACTTTTTCTACATCTAATGAGATTATCATGGTTTTTTTGTTCTCAAACTATCAGTGTGATAAATTACATTAATTTTCTAATGTTAATTCAACCTTGCATTCCTAGGCTGTATCTAACTTGATCATTTTTATATACTATTGGATTCAGCTCGCTAATATTTTGTTTTAAAAAACTTGTATTTATATTCATGACTGAGATTAGCCTGTATGCTTTCTTCCCATAGTGTCCTTGTTAGGCTTTGGTATCAGGTTATATTAGCCTAATAAAATAAGTTGGGGAATATTTCCCTGTTCTGATCTCTGAAAGAGCTTGTGTAAGAGTGGAGGTTTTTTTTCCTTAAATAATGATAGAATTCACCAATGAAGTTATCTAGGCCTTGGGATTTTCTTTTTGGAAAGAATTTGACTACAGATACTTTAATATTATTATATTTTATTTCCTGTGGACTCTTGTTCTCACTTATGATGTCTTCTGTGTGCTTATATTTGACTGTGTCTAATGCTTTTTGTTTTTAAAATTACTTGTGGGTATTCTTTGAGGCCTAGAATGAAGTTGTCTTCCTTCAGAGAGGGTTTATGTTTCCTTCTGCTAAGATGTGTGTAGGTATCATTAGCCCAGGAACATTTTAAAAGAATTTCACAGTTTGAAGTTCCCTGGATTAGGAGTCCATGCAGACACAGACTGCAAACCCCTGCCCAGGCTGCTCAAACTTGTTAGGGACCTACATCCTGGATGTTCTTTCCTCCATTCTCTTTTTCTCATGCTTTTCTCTGAGCTAAAGCAATCTTCCCTGCAATCTCCTGAGGGTAGGATTAGGATTTAGATTCAGTTGTAGTTTTACCTTTACCTGAGGTTATAGCCTTTTAGGATCCCAGTTTAATGTGGGGAAGAGTTCCCTTGCACTCTACCTTTTGAAGAATCTGTGTTTGAGAAATTTGTTGCCCTCATCCTATGAGGCCAGTGAAACCAAAGACCTAATTTACTGAGCTCTATCTACAATTGCCCTCAGGGCCAGAGTATCTTCAGGGAGTCCTATTACCTCTGTAGGTTCTAGTTGCTCCTAGTTTGTCTGGCAGTTTCCCACCATCTTGTCAACTTTTTATTTTAAGGTGTTTTTGGTTTTTTTGTATCTAAGGATTTTTAATTGTTTTCAGTAGGAGGGTTGATCTAAAAAATCCTAGTCTGTCATTACTAGAAATTGTAGTTCCTCTTAATTTTTTTCCCCCACTTAGTCTTCTGTTTCTTTTGTTGACTTCAGCCTCCATGTTAATGACTTAGTTTCACAGACATTCATATATTGAGCATCTGATATGTATCAAGCATGGCACAAAACAAAGTCCTTGCTTTCTTGAAGCTAACACTGTAGTGGATTCTGGATTGTGAGGAAAGTTGCAGCACCATTGGACAGCATTTTCCACACTGATTCACAGAGCATTGGTGACCTGTGAAATCCTAGTAAGGTTGCCATTGTCAAGTAAATTTGAGAAATAATGCCCAGGAGGATATCCTCTCTTAGAGAGCTAAGGCACTAACATATTTGAACTGAAACCTTTATTTGTAGAATACCTCTTAATATCTCATTAGCATACTAGAATTCCAGGGAACATGATTTATGAAATGTTGGGGTAGGACTAATGTTTAATCATCTCTATTTTATTTACATGTTGTCACAGAGCAGTTTCAACTTCTGCTTTCCCGTAGTCATGTCTAAGGAGAACATCTGCTGAGGTAGTAAACCAAGGCAGCTGGGCTCTGCATTCTGAATGACTTTCCTTACTTGGCCGTAGGTAGTTAGACTAGCATGGGTACCCAAATCAAAGATGCCAGACATAGGTCAGTCACTGGCCAACCAGAGAAAGTGTAGAAAGTGCTGAATTAAGTTTTCACAGATCTCATTGGTTGGTTAAAGAAATAGAGCTCCCGCTTTCAACTTTATGTCTAGATGTACTCCGGATTGACAAGTAAGGGAGAGTGGTGGTTTCTGTAAGGATGCATATGATGATGTGGATCAAAAAACTCACAAAAAGAAACGTATTTGGCATTTAAGCAGTGGAAGAAGCAGAATTTGAAAAGTCAAGAGAAGGAGATAGAAGGGACCTATGATGGACCAAGAATTAGCCAAAGGTATGGCAGGGTGGCAACTATGAGATAGAAAAAGATCAAGCGGAGAAGCACAGAGACCAGCTTGTGGTTAGAGGCAAATCAGATACCAAAAGCCTGGTATCCAGGGAGTTGCTGAGCCACAAGAATGGCAGGAGCACTAAAATAAGGACCCACAAACTCCTGAGGCTTGGTCCTCTAGGGCAACGTTGGGACTGGACCAGGTTCTCAGTTCCAGTATCCTTAGGGCCTAGGCCCACTTGTTACTGATTTTGTTCTTGGGGTTTTGTATGAATTCTTGTTTCCCTTATCATCAAATTCATACTTATAATCAGTTCTCCTCCCCCACCACACACACCTACATCTGCCAACCTGAGTGTCAGTGCCCTGCCACCAGAAGAGACTGGTATATAAGGAAAGAGTTGGATTCATAAGACTGACGTATGAGTTGAATTCATATCAGTGTTACTTTTTTGATTAACATTTTTATAACAATGGAATACCCACCATTCCTACCCCTGCTTTTTATCTTCTCTTTTTATTACATTTTGGAAACTCATCTTCTAAGCTCAGCTGTGCTAGCAGTGTTAATGTTGTATTGCATCACAGAATCTGTTTCTGTTGGTTATCCTATAAATCAGGGGTCCCCAACCCCCGGTCTGCGGACCAATACCGGTCCACAGCTTGTTAGGAACCAGGCCGCACAGCAGGAGGTGAGCGGCGGGGGAGCGAGCCAAGCTTCTTCATCTGCTGCTCCCCATCGCTCGCGTTACTGCCTGAACCACCCCCCCAACCCCCTCCGTGGAAAAATTGTCTTCCACAAAACCAGTCCCTGGTGCCAGAAAGGCTGGGGACCGCTGCTATAAATAGTATCTCCATATACAAAAGAATGCACATTACTTACTCTTGGTACTCTTTGGCAAAGAATATTTCCTACTTCCCAATCCAGTGTTATTTGCTACTGATCCCCAATACTGTTTGAGAATCACGTTGGCTTTAGTGGAGATCTCCGTATTTGTTACTCCTTTCTCCACTGATTGTGTTCATCTGCCCCTCTAACCCCCATTTCTTTGTGTCTTTTTCCTCCACACTCTTCCCCCACCTTTTCTTTAAAAAGTTTTTTAAATCATTATTTATCTCTTCTGCATTTTACACATAATTTGGGGTTTATAATATGAAATTAGATTGGTGTTTTGAAGATCTACTTCCTTTTTAAATAACATTTTTCCAGCCAGGAAGTTCGTACATTTGAATGTAATGTCTTGGAAAGTACAGAAAAGAAAAAAAATGAAATTACAATGATCAAAAACCACCCAAAATAACCACAGTAGTATTTCCTATCCATAATCTTTTTATTAAAATATGTTTATATGTATATGTATGTGTTGAGGTCAATTTATATACTGTTTTATAACTATATTTATTTTATATCATGAATATTTCCAGAACATTAAATGCTCTAGAAACATGGTTTTAATGTCTATTATTCCAGTAAATGAAAGCACTACAATTTATTTAACCAATCCTCTATTAACTGAACAATACAGTTATTGCCAATTTTTTTGCAAATATTATGCCATGGTGAATATCTCTTGTATATAAACCTTTGTGTCTTTATCTGACTATTTTCTTGGAATACACTTCTATTGTGAAACCTTGAGTCAAAAGGTATATACATCTTTTTAAAGTTTTGATACATAATACTAGATAAAATTTCCTTCTTGAAATGCCATGTGGATATATAGCCTCACATAAATGTGTAAAAATACTAGCTTCTCAATACCATGCTTAGATACTACCATTAAAATGTAAAAGAAATAAAAACAAACTTTGCCAAGTTGATTAGGGAAAAATCTTATATCACAGTTTAATTTAGATGTCTGATCAATACTAAGAATGACCTTTTTCATATATTTATTGGCCAAGTGTATATCTGATTTTGTGATTTTTCTGGACATGTCCTTTGCTATTTTCTATTTGAGGTGGTGTGTTTTATCTTCTTCTTATAAATGTATTAACACTTTGTCATATGCTGAAAATTTTTTCCAGTTTATCACTTGTCCTTTAATTTTGTTTATGGCATTTTTTGACATGTAAAAGTTTAAAATGTTCAGTCATTAAGTATTTTGATAATTTCATTTTGTTCTCTTCAGCATTTTGTTTAAATAGACTTTCCCATCTCTTCTTTGAGAGGTTAAATGGTTTCTTATATTTACTTCTTTATTTATGTTGAGTCTGTTTTTACAATTCATTGAAATGCTCACCCATTCTTCTAATATTGAAATATTTGAGATTACAAACTTAGATCCAGATGTATAGAGTTTTCTAGTTTCAGAAAATCTGTTAACTTTATTTTTAACTTCCATCTACTTCCAAAAAGAAGGAAAAAAATTAATTAACAATAAACCTACACTTGGACATTTAGTATGATGATAATTAATTTAGACTTATTCAGGGGCATGCGAGTGATATCTCAAAGTCTGTCAGAAATTTATAAAGTAAGGCCTTCCTTTTGGGTTTCCTGTTAGTAATAGCAGAAAGGAGGAGGAACAATGAGTTACATGTTTCTCATTGTCTGCTTAAAGGAAACATATCAGTTTCCTTAAAAGAGAAATCTTGGCAGTAAAGTCAAAGACAAATTTATTGTGTGGGTATTTATGTGAGGAATGATGTCTTGATACCATTTTTATAGAACATAGAATAATACAAGGCAGTTTATTTTATAAACTCTTAATAAAAGTTAAGGGTATAATATTAAGTTCTAATTATGGTAAAGTACTATGTCTGCAGGCAGTCAAAATAATACAAACCACATATGTGTCTTTCTGGTGAAGTAATTTGATAAGGGGTAGAGCTTAGAAAATCTCTGGTTAGATATTTCTTAAACTAGCTCTTTCAACATAATAGTTGAGATTTTTAAAAATCAGATTTTGATTCATGTATATTTGTGATTTCTAGTTAGAAATAGCAATTGTGGAATGATTCATACACATTAGGTCCAAGTGTTTAACTGGAAAGTTTGACATTTTATTGTGAAAATCAGCCTATTATTTGAGAAGGTGGAGAATTATATAAGTGGGTTTCCAGAATTACCTGCAATCAATTACAATTTTTGCTTGCTACACTTCAGTTATAATGTGAACAGTTTAAGTAAATAGTAAATCTTACTTCATTTCAGATCTGACAGAATGTCTAAGAATTTTTTGTTTTTCATGAAGTATTGCTTCCTTCATTATCAAAGAATATTGAGAATTAAGTGTACTTTAAGCTGCTCAATTCATCTTTGAAACTATTTAAACTTACTTTATCTGTGAAATAACCCTCATTTTTAAGCTGTGTGTAAGGGAAGTAAATATATCTTAAACTGTGTAGGAAGGTTTTTTTAAGGGAAAACAGGAAGGGGAAAGTTTGTGTTGACAGAACAGTATTGCTTTTATTAGTTTTTTTTTTTTCTTTTGCAGCTGACACTAAACTTGCAGTGTTTATATTGAACATTAAATCAGCACTTGACTGAAACATGACTAGCTAGAGAGTTCAAGGCTATTTAGATAACTCAGTATGTTGGACATTAGGGGATTGTACTTTAATCAGACAGTAGTATGATTAGGAATCAGAGTTGTATCTGATGTGCTACTGCTAGACCTGAAATAACTTGAGTCTATTTGTGGAATGCTATGCTTATATTTTAAATTCTAATATTTAAAAAAGTCACAGATCGTTGAGGTTAGTTAATTCAGTTGCTTGTAGAGGAAGGACTACCTGGGCTTGCTAGAGACAGAGGGTTGCTTATCCTCTAACATCTCCCATGAAAGACTCCTCACAACTCTCTTTTGGTTGTTTATTTACATTTTTAACTATTTGAAATATTAATTTTTTTCTAAGAGTTTCTTTATCTTCAGAAGGATTGAAGAGTGACCACTCAGAATTCTCCTTTTTAGAGAAAGACTCTTTATATACATAAAAACAACCCATTGGTTATGTTCGTTTTCCAGGTGAGATGATTTCAGCTGTATCTTTACATTCCTAAATTATAATTCTGATAACTTGTTTTGTTGCTCCTTTTGTGCTGAGTTCTTAAGATGTAGAGGAAGCAGCCAGACATCGAGTCCCTTGACTTTTCTTAGCTACTTGAAATTCTGGGATCAATTTTATGGCAGGTGTTCTAGAGGGGAGTGAGAGTGGAGGAAGGTGTACTATTTAAGCAGCTGTTTCGAGTAATAACATGCAAATGATGATGAAGACTGAACCTGGGAGAAGGGCAGTGGAGATAGAGAGGAGGGGAGGACCTGATAGGGCTCTGGAGTGGACTGTAGACCCCATTTTTCCAGTTCACCACTCCCTAGGGGAAGTATAAAGGCAGTGGTAACTCTAGGATATCTAGCATTATTTCTCCCCCTGCAGTTTGAATCTCCTCATCCTTCTGGAACATACAGAAGTTAGGGCTTTGGCTAAAGGCATTATTTTAAAGAAATGTCCCATCAGCCTGTTTCCTTACCCTTTTAGGTCATGTTCTTTGTTGCATCCATTTTAATTTCAGTTTCCATGTGTTTGTTTTTAGCATATAGATCTTGTATCCTGTAACCCTGCTGGGTTTTCTTTTCCTTTTTTTAAAAAAATTTAAGCTTCCTTACGGTTTTCTGTGTGGACAATCATGTCATCTGAAAAGGTAGTTTTATTTCTTCCTTTCCTGTCAGTTTTGCGTTTTTTTTTTCTTGCCTTACTGTGCTGGCTATTGCTTCTCTTTTGACCCTAACCTCTTGCTCTGGCCACAAGTGATTAGAAATCATAGTTGTTAGACAGATTGACTTTTGCCTGGAACAGAAGTCAGGGTTGCCTGGGTTGGTGCTTTTCTTATGCAGAGATTTTTAATTACTGATTCAAAATCTTTTAGAGTTATGGGCTTTGCTTTTTCATTTGTTTTTGAGTCAGTTTTGAAATTTTATGTTTTTCTAAAAATCTAGCCATCCCTATTTTTTTTTTTTTTTTGTGGTATGCGGGCCTCCCTCTGTTGTGGCCTCTCCCGTTGCGGGGCACAGGCTCCGGACGCGCAGGCTCAGCGGCCATGGCTCACGGGCCCGGTTCTCCTGCATCGGCAGGCGGACGCGCAACCACTGCGCCACCAGGGAAGCCCCTAGCTATCCCTTTTTAAAAAGCTTTTTAATTTATTGGCTTAAAGTTCTTCATCATGGTTTCTTTTAAATGTTTGCTCCTTTTTTAATGTCTTACAGTGTGTATCCCTGTAGTTTGTGACCCCAGGCTATTATGCTTTCTAAGGTTTTTTAGTCTCTTGCTCTGGTCTGTGTACTGGCTCAAAGCATTTCTCTTCTCTCTAAAGCCCCTGCCCTCACTGCCCTTTTCTCATTTGCAGTTTCCAAACTGCTAAGCACTTCTGCATGTAGTATCAGTAAATGTTAAAATGAATATATATTTTTATCATCTTTTCAGATTACCTGTTTTTCAACTTTTGATAGGTGAGGTTTTATTTCATTTCTGTTAACAAACTAAAGGTTTTTTGTCCTATTTTTTTTTTTAAGGGCAGTTGACTTTTTAAAAAATATTTATTTATTTATTTATTTGGCTGCGACGGGTCTTAGTTGTGGCACGCGGGATCTTCGTTGCGGCTTGTGGGCTTTACTCTGGCTGTGGTGTGGGCTTTAGAGCACGCACGCTTAGTTGCCCCATGGCATGTGGGAGCTTCCCGGACCAGAGCTCGAACCTGTGTCCCTTGCATTGGAAGGCGTATTCTTAACCACTGGACCACCAGAGAAGTCCCTCATTATCCTATTTTTAAAAAATAAAATACATAACATAAAACTGGGGTATATTGATTGCTTGGAATTTCTGGTCTATAATTTTAGTCAGAGTGCTTCTCTTGGAATTAGTTTTCTTAAATGGTTAAAAGATATCCTGTTTGTCTTTACCTCTCCCAGTACTCCTCCCAAATATCTTTCTAAAGCATAGACTAATTTCAAGACGTTTAAAATTTCTTTTTACTTAGGCCAGTTTGAGGATCTAGATTAAAAAAGGAAGTTGTCCTGATTATGGTTTTTTTTCTTCTTTCTTTCTTTCTTTCTTTCTTGGATTCATTACAAGCTGTCAAATTATTTGAAGACCCTGGTTTCTTCAGGCCTATAATTTGGCATAGAAGAGAGTAGTATACTTTAGTTTGTAAAGGAATGATAACTGTATTCTAAGTAGTTTTAGGTAAACAATAGAAGGAAAGTTACTATTTTTAAAAAATCATTTTAGTCCTTAGAGTCTTTGTATTTCTTGTGATACTAAACTACTAGAGTTACAAAATGGTTATCCTTGCTAGAGAAGGAAATGGTCCAGATTACAGTTGCTCACTTACCATTGGTAACTGAGTATACTTTGTAAATTATTAGCAGGATCACAGAGAGCTCATTGTTAAGCAGTCCCAAATCAGAGATTCTTTTCTGGGTTAAGGCTAACCAGTGTGGTAGCTTGATCCACTAGGTTTCTCAACTGAGAGTTATTTTGCTTTGTTGGTCTTCGTTTCTTTCTAGTTCACCTTTTGGCCGTAAGGGAGATTTGTGTGCATGTGGGTTGTGGGGTAGGGGTGGGGTTGATGCCCTGTGCTCTAGGGAACGTTACAGGCATTGCCGAGACAGCACTAATCACATACCGTTATGATGCTTAGTAGAAACAGTTTTGCTTTTTGCTGCTATCACCAACATGTAGCTTCTGCTGCCCTGTGGATTGGTATAACAGAAGCTACCATTTTTGAGCCCCTGTTATAGACTCAGCTGTACATACCTTTATGTCATGTTATCCTCTTAAAAACCCTTGTAAGAGAGGGGTAGTTGTTCCTGTTTTTAGATGGAAAGGCTGAGGTTTAGATTTCACACAGCTAGGGAGTGCTTGAATTTGCTTTTAGGGCTCTCTGAAGCGAAAGCACATGTTCTTTGTGTTCCACCACAGTCTGCCAGTAATGCTGGCCAGATAAGAAACATTTCAATGAATAGTATGTTTGTTAGTATATGACATAAGA
The DNA here is from genome assembly GCF_002837175.3 of Physeter macrocephalus. Classification (NCBI taxonomy): domain Eukaryota; kingdom Metazoa; phylum Chordata; class Mammalia; order Artiodactyla; family Physeteridae; genus Physeter; species Physeter macrocephalus. Next base: position 62,997,327 of record NC_041225.1, read on the forward strand.
TACTTTCTCCATAGAAAAGGTAGCATAACAGGATTTTATGCCTCCCTAGTGTGCAGTATCTATATGGTAAAATTTAAATTGTGGTGGTGTTAAAGACTAAAAAGGAATTTTGAAGCAAAAAAAATGAATAAGGATTATGTTCCTGGGCCTTGCCTAGTACTACACAGATTGGCTATGCTTAGTTCAGGTTGTAGATGAGCTATAGCTTCAACTGCTAAGGAACACTGAAATCCCTGTAATGTTTCCTAGGGAATAGTATAGAGGTTTAAATGATTAATAATAGAACTTGCAATCCCGCATGTGTTGTATATAGGAAAATACTGACATTTGTGGCATGTCCTAGAAGAAATGAAAGGGAGAATTATTTTTAAAAAGAGAGAGAAGCTAAAGCTTTACGCTAGATAGTACTGGTAACATTTTAAAAGTTCCTGTCTTTTGAGTGTCTCCTGGGAGCCAAAGGCTTTATAGATATGGTTTCTAATCCTCACATCCAACCCATGAGGTAGATATTGTTATCCTCATTTTACCACGAGGGACATTGAGGTTCAGAAATATGAAGGACTACATCAAAGTTCACAGCATTCTTAACTGGTGAAGTTGGAATTCAGCCTTCTCCCTACCACACCCCCTCAACTGACTGTCTCTTGCCTATGCCCTTTTCATTATGTTGCCCTAAGCAAAGTTCAGGCAGAATCACTACAGGGTTTAAGAATCTGGGATTTTGATGGTTCAGAGCACCCTCCTGTATGACACTGGAAATTAGAATTGTGTGAGTAAAATTGAAGAAGCAGAAATGCAAATTTTAGATACTTTTTTTTTTAAATCAGAAAAGGAAATAGCTCTTAAATTGTCTTTTTTTGGGGGGAGCGGTATTAATGCAGAGTCTGTATAACACTGTTACTCTTAATTTGATTTTATGTCCTTTTTCTTTTTTCTTCTTTTTTAAGATGTACTACTGTATTTCCCTTAATATAAAGAAAGAAATATAACAACTTCTTAAACTTCATCCCTTGAAATTAGGCATGTGGTTTCAAACGTATTCTTTTTTTTGATAATTTTATTGTTTTTATTTATTTTTATTTATTTTTTAACATCTTTATTGGCGCAAACGTATTCTTAATTGACCATATAGTTGAAAGTAGTATTCTAGAAAAGAAGCGAAATTTAGTCATATAGATCCATTAGTTATAATGATGATATCAGAAAATTTTTGAGTGGTATACAAGCCTACAGAAAGAGTTATGACTTTCATAGTAGATAGGCATAGAATATAGACACCAAAACATTCACAATAGGCCTGTGAATATACCTTTTGCTCTGGGTTCTTTTGGTCAGAGTAATGTTTCACACATTGCAGTGAAAATGGAGCAAGCCAGTAGTTTTCTTTTGAGTGTGAACGTGCTAGGTTTGTCAAATTGTAATATCAGTTCCATCCTCTAATGGAACATTTTGATAAACCACCAAATTGCCATACAGGAAAAAAAAAAATCCCCCAAATATTAATATGCTATTTTCTAAATAGTCTAATTTTCAGTTTTGAATTCTTCTTTTACCTAAGAGTTATGAGAGCCTTTTATTTTCCTAGTGGGTTTTCTTTTCTTTTTTTTCTTTTTGCGGTACACGGGCCTCTCACTATTGTGGCCTCTCCCGTTGCGGAGCACAGGCTCCGGACGTGCAGGCTCAGCGGCCATGGCTCACGGGCCCAGCCACTCTGCGGCATGTGGGATCTTCCCGGACCAGGGCACGAACCCATATCCCCTGCATCAGCAGGTGGACTCTCAACCACTGCGCCACCAGGGAAGCCCCGTAGTGGGTTTTTTTGTTTCATATTTGGTTATTAATTCCCATTATGGTCAAAATGTGGCTGTATAATTTTTAAAATTTTATTGTGCAATGTATCGTGTACAGGAAAGAATGTGTAAAATTGTAAGTGAAGTCTAAAGAATATTTAATAAGTAATAACCATGTAGCCATTACCCAGCCAAACAAATAGGAAATTAACAGTGTTTTAGAAGCCTTCTGAGTGCCTCTCACTAATTCTATATCCCTCCCCACAAAGGTAACCATTTACCTGCTTTTTATATTCTTACTAGATATGTATACATATCTCACCAACATATTTTGGACTTTGCCTGTTTAAAAGATAAAAGATTTATCTTTTTAAAAGATAAAAATTTAAAGATTTAAAGATTAAAGATTTAAAAGATTCATAGTGTATATATCTTAATTTCGTATCTTTCTCTAAGCATTATATCTTTGAGATTCATATGTATAGATGCAAGTAACAGTAGTTTATCACCCCTGCTGTATAGTAATACATTATTTGAATATACACTCAGACTGATGAGGTTTCACTAGGATGTCTCAATGACAGTCTCAACTGCAATGTTTCCTAAATTGAATTTATTAACTCTCTTCAACCCCTCACTTGCCAAAACTGCTCTATCTATTGTGTTTTCCGTCTCTGAAATAGCATCTCTTTCCACCCATTTGCCCAAGCCGGACACTCGTTTTTGACACCTCTTCCTCATTCCCCATTTCAAGGCAATCTTTAATCCTGCAGGTTTATCTTCTAAACATTTCAAATCTATCTCTACTATCACCACCCTAGTCGAGTTCTTACCTGGACCTCTGTAGCAGTCTTTGTGCAGTATCAACATCCTTTCTTATTCTCTTACCGTGGATTATAGGCCTGCCTACCTCTTCCACTTCACCTTGGCACTCTTCCCTTCACTTGCTAGTTTATGTTAGCTTCAGCCATTGTTCATGCCATGCTTATTCCTGCTTCAGGACCTTTGCAAATGCTGCTTCCTCTACCTGTGGAACACTGTCCCTAATTCATTCTTCCTCATCCTTTAGGACAAAATTTTGAAATACCACCTCCTCAGAGAGAAGTCTTCCTTGCTCACCATCCCTTAATCTAGATCATGACTCCCTGTTATCATTAGGACTTTGTACTACTCCCACCTGGCACTACTATAAAATTAAATGATTATTAAGAAAGACCTCTCCTTTGATTCAGTCAGTGACAGTAGTCTACAGAGTCTAATAAAGCAAGAAATCATAAAAAGGGATGCATGCCTTAAAATTTTTACTCTAAGAACATGACTGCATGTGCATTTGTCAGTCTTTTTATTAAGGGACAAAGGCCTTTTCTTTGGGAGTAGGTCCATTAGCTGCCAGTTCCATATTGTTTATCTTTCAGAAACCATACCCATAATATATCATCTCAGATTTCCAGTTTGGGTTTTTTAAGTAAAACAAGAATTTAGACTCTTCTGATACATTCTGAGTGTACATGGTCTACTGTATTGATATATTATCTATAGTGCAATACTGTAACTCTGAGGTTGAATTATATGGCCATTTATTACCCACAAAACAGCAATTTTATATGGTTGAATATAATATTAAATAACAGTATAAAAGATAAACAGGCATCCAGTTGGATAATATAGATCATGTCACAGTAAAGTATGTAAATAATTTTAAAATAAATAATTTTCTAAAAAACTCCAGTGGTTCTCAGATTCTTTTAAGGGACTATAGCTATGATAGCCATGCATCCCTGGATTTCTGGGTCAGTCTTTAATATTTAACATTGTATTATTTTTTCTAAAAATTATTGAAATGTCACCAAAACATCAATCAAAAATGGAATCTCGGGCTTCCCTGGTGGCGCAGCGGTTGCGCATCCGCCTGCCGATGCAGGGGAACCGGGTTCATGCCCCGGTCTGGGAGGATCCCGCATGCCGCGGAGCGGCTGGGCCCGTGAGCCATGGCCGCTGGGCCTGCGCGTCCGGAGCCTGTGCTCCGCAACGGGAGAGGCCGCAGCAGGGGATGCATGCCTTAAAATTTTTACTCTAAGAACATGACTGCATGTGCATTTGTCAGTCTTTTTATTAAGGGACAAAGGCCTTTTCTTTGGGAGTAGGTCCATTAGCTGCCAGTTCCATATTGTTTATCTTTCAGAAACCATACCCATAATATATCATCTCAGATTTCCAGTTTGGGTTTTTTAAGTAAAACAAGAATTTAGACTCTTCTGATACATTCTGAGTTTAGAATCCTTATGGATTTTTGCAATATTTTTTCCAATTTTTAAAACTATTTTCTTGCCTGTACCTAATTCAGCAACGTAAGTATCTCACTTTTACTGAGTATTTCAAAGTCATTCAACTCAGTCTTCCCCACTCCCCCACATTCTGTTAAGTTAATTAACAAATCACCTAATTACAATAATAAGTATAAATGGCATGAACAGGTCTGGAAGCGAACTCAGTAAAAGTATAACTTAGCTGATGGGAAGAAGTCTCCAAGTGTACTAGGTCGGTGGACTCCACGGTTTTTGAGTGCACATGTACATGGTCTACTGTATTGATATATTATCTATAGTGCAATACTGTAACTCTGAGGTTGAATTATATGGCCATTTATTACCCACAAAACAGCAATTTTATATGGTTGAATATAATATTAAATAACAGTATAAAAGATAAACAGGCATCAAAATGGAATCTCCTAAACTGCCTCTTGTACCTGACTTTAGCACAGAAATACTTTAATCAGCCATGTGTCCCAGTTTTTGTACTGTAACTGAAGAGGTTTCTATTGGAAAGGTACTACCATGCCTTAAGTAGTCTAGGTAGACTAAACAGTAGAGGGGGGATTTTAGTTGGGTCACATTCTTCCTCTTTACTCACTGTGGCATGCCATGTAGTCTTAAAACTTGTTGAATTTAATTTATTTCTAATAAAGTGTGGATCAAGTCCCATTGAAATGAACTCCTAGGAACTATTTCAATTATTTTGCTTTGTGGAAATTTTGTAATAGATACTACTTGGTATTAAGAGGGCCATTGACTATGGTCCTTACTTTTTTAATATATGTAAATTTTTGTAGTAATGGAATTTGACCTCTGATATTTCATAATTCTGATTTATAGTTTATCCTGTTAAGTATCATTTTTCAGCAAAAGGTATTTTACTTACTACATTATTATAAAACCAATTTTAAATTATGATTGTCCTTCAAGGAAGGAAGGACTTTTTAGAAATTTGCTTTGGATAGTTTTAAGGATAACTCTGCAGGTATAGAAATGTGAAAGATGATGAACTTTCAATTTAGAATCAATACAATTGAAATTAAACACTTTTTTTATAGCCCTGTGTAACTTTATATAAACCCATAAAGTAATAGAGTTTTAATTTAGTTCTCAAAGGGTTTCAGCCAAACACATTTCCAAAAATTTAACAAGAAAACAAATAAAAGAACCTCAGAACTGACATTGTAAATATTAAGATAGTTGAAATGCCTTCCTGATTCTTACATGGACTCTTCTATGAATCACTATCAGTGATTTTCTTCCCAGTACTACAGCCACCCACATAGCATTCCCCATCTTAGGAAAAATCTACTTTCTGTCCCCAAAGGGGTGTGGAAGCATAATAGTCTTTCTTTAAATTAGGGTATTTTGTCACGATGCAATCTAGCAGCAGTCTCCAAATTAGGAATAGAGAAACCACTAAATTTCATGCTCTGTCTGTGAAACTGAACCAAAGGCTTAGTGTTAGAAACTGCCTACTGTCACCTGGCAAGTACAAATGTTTTCTGCATGTCCCACTTGTTTACACAGCTTACAAAGAACTGTATATGGAATAAGTGGTTTTAAGTTTGGTCGCTTTCTAAAAGGGACAGTCATTTTTTTAGGTATAATTTGCTTGTCAAAGAAATATCTTTAAATAGCTACAAAATTTATCTTATAAACATGGAGAAGAGAGATTTCTGCACTTTTTGAATATTGCTCTTTTAGTTTCTGCAGTGGTATGGTTTATACTCTTACATACACTAGACCAAGGTCAACAAACTTTTTCTGTAAAGAGCCAGATAGAAAATACTTTAGGCTTTGTAGGCTGCATGTGGTCTCTGTCAAATGTTCTTTGTGGGTTTTTTGTTTTTGTTTTTTTAATCCCTTTTAAAAATGTAAAAACCATTCTTATCTGAGTCTATACAGAAATAGGCCAAAGGCCAGATTTGCTTCTCGGTCTATAGCCTGCTGACCCCTTCTCTAGATCAGTACTGTCCAACAGAAATATAATTTGAACCATATATGTAATTTAAAATTTTCTAGTGGCCACATTTAAAAAGCAAAAAGCAGATGAAATTAATTTTAATACTATATTTTACCAGTTGTATGCAAACTATTGTTATTTCAGTATGTGGCACTAGCCACATTTCAAGGACTCAGTAACCACATATATCAGACAGCACAGCTCTAGACCAGAGCTATTTAAAGTATGGACCATGAACTGGTGCCGGCCTACAGTTTGTTACCAGTTTATGACAGGTTAAGTATAGAAATTAAAAGCAAGAATTTAAAATATTTTATAGCAATTTAACAGTTGTTTTATATCTGTTCAATCTAATAAGAAACTTGGCACTTGTATTTCATATATCTTTTTTTACATTTCATTTTTTAAGCAATTTATTATTATATCTTACAAAAGAAGCAGTCTGTGAAGTTAAAAAGAAACTGGCTCTTCACTACAGATAATTTAAGAGGCATTGTTCTAGACAGTTCCTCCTAAGATTCTGCAGGCCTCTTGTATACATGGCAAAAATAAAAAAAGAAACAGTGATAAGATTGTGGTAGGTAGTTTATTTAGTACTATTCACATGCCACCAACCACTACAGAGCAGTGTCCTTTTACTTGTCTCTTTCAGAGCTACCATTGGAGCCTCTGACCAGGCTACCCTAGGCCACTGGCTTTTTTACACTGCTCTAGAATCACTCAGAGAGCTTATAAAAAATAGCAGTGTCCAGGCCCAACTCCAGGCCAGTTGAATCAGAATTTCTTGGGAGGGGGCCTGCGTACAGTTTAAAAAGCTGTATATTTTTCCAGTTACATCCAGGTGATTATGTTTTACAGCCAGCATTATTGTATGGATTCCCTCATCCCAGAAAACTTTGCTGTTTCTCTGTTTGGAAGAAATCATTAATCTGGGTGGGGGATTTTCTATGCAGGACCATTCACTCTCTTTAACAGTGAAAGGGGGACTTTCCGGTTAAATATGTCAGGTTGAACTTTGGCATTTTATCTTGACACCCTCCTAGAACCCCACTGAAATGAAAGGAATAAAAAAAAATAGAAGGCATAAATCAGAAGTAGAAAGCAAATGAAAGGAGGCAGAAGTAAGCCTGATTGCTCAAGAAGTTTTTGATAGAAGCAGGTTTGTAGAAATTAGCAGAACTGAGAAAGCTGATCTAAAAACCTGATGTTAAAAAGAAGCAACCCAGTTTATGCTGCTGGCTCAGAAATTCAAGGAACCAGTTACCTCAGAAGGTAAGGGTGGAGTATGGAGCTGAAAACAGGAACGGTGGGAAGTCTGTGTATCAGTCTCCCATGTGTCCTCCTTCACCCTGAGCAGCCTGGAAACGATTGTTCCTTTACCTTGGATAAAACAAGAGGTTAGAGCTGGGAGAAATTTAATCTAAGAAGTTATTCGTAACTGAAGTTGGGATATCTTGTGAAAATAAGGACAACTTTTGAAAAACGGACTAAGTGAAAGTCTGAATATTGAGGTTAAGACCTCACCATTCCCTTTTCCCTGTTCTCAGAACGTGGCAGTCAGCTGTCTATGCCCCAGACAGGAGATTGGAGCATTTCTCTCTGGGATGAGCAGCCAGAAGACAAGGTTTACAGCTGCTAACTTCTGAGGATTCCCTAATAAAAAACCAACTCATTGTCTCATCACCTTGTAATAAAGCCAGTTGACAAGCACCGCCCACTCACCCCCACCTCCCCAAGTGGACAGAGCTTCTGATCAGCATGTCAGCGGTGATGCATCATCAGACACTTGCGGAAAGCCTCTGAAGTAAAAAACAGAGGCCTAAAGATTTAAGGAGAAAAAAATAAGGTACTAAGAAGAAAGAGATAAAAATATTTAAAATGTTAAAAAAAGAAAAAAGAAGACATTTTAAAACTTTGTATCCTTTGAGAAATGAAATATTATATCCAAGAAGCTAGAATAGGATGCTATTAAAGAGAACATTCAGGACTTCCCTGGTGGCGCAGTGATTAAGAATCTGCCTGCCAATGCAGGGGACACGGGTTCGAGCCCTGGTCCGGGAAGATCCCACACGCCACGGAGCAACTAAGCCCGTGCACCACAACTACTGAGCCTGTGCTCTAGAGCCCGTGAGCCGCAACTGCTGAGCCTGCCCACCACAACTACCGAAGCCCACACGCCTAGAGCCCATGCTCCGCAACAAGAGAAGCCACCACGATGAGAAGCCTGCGTACCACAACGAACAGGAGCCCCCACTCGCTGCAACTAGAGAAAGCCTGCACGCAGAAACAAAGACCCAACACAGCCAAAAGTAAATAAATAAATCAATCTATTTTTTTTAAAAAGAACATTCAGAGAAACAAAAAAATGGTCTTGGAAATTAAAACTGTGATAGGAAGAACTGTAACTGCAAGAGAACTGTTAGAAAGTGATGCCAAAGAAATCTACCAATAGAAAATGAAAAGAAATGCCATCTTGAAGATATATGATAATCAAAAGATGAATCTAAGTGGTCGAGTGTCTAATGAAAAGGACTTCCAGGAGGGAGGGAGGGAAGGTGGGGGAATAAAAAGACACTGAAAGGGCCTGGCACAACGAGTATAGAAAAGGCCCCACACTAAAGAGAAAAAGAAGAGGTACAATTTTTCACGAAATAAAAACAGGTCACATACAGAAGACTGGGAACTGGTGTGATATTAGACTTTTCAACAGCCATGTTGAAGCCACTAGAACAGTGGAATAATGCCCTCAAAATTTGGGGGGTAAATTATTTCCATCACCCAATAGACTGTTATCAACCAATAGCAATATGAACATGTTATCTAGAAACAATGAGGAAAATAGCAGCAAGAAACAGCTAACAGAATTCAAAGTAATTTTTCTTGATATCCTGGGAGTGGGAATCAAGAATGGAGAGGATGTTGCAGGCAATGTTCTTTTTTGTTATAAGCCTCGTAGTAGTATTTGACCTTTGGAACTATAAATGTATGAATTAGGTAAAAATAAAAAGCAACTCAAAGAAATGAGAAGGAAGCCAGGCTAGAAGGGACATGGGTATCAAAAGAGTAGATCTACACATTTTGGAGTCAACAGGAATGTAGCAGGAATTAGTCCTAAAAATAACAGGGCTATGAGTGAAATCTTTATATAAAAAACAGTAAGTGATTACAACAGGCATGTTAAGTTCAAATGGTGTAAGCCTCAAAAAAGGCTTACAAAAACATTTTTTTGCAAGGAGGAGGAGACAGAATGTTCTGACAGAGTTTAATAAGATTTAACAGTTCCATCTAATAGATTTTATTAGAATATATACCACTTGAGTACGCTTTTAATAAAGAAGAATCTGAAAGTACAATTTATGATTAATTTGTAGACATAAATTCTCTATGATGGCATTGTCACTAGTCCAAGAGCACTGTTAGTCCAAGAGCCCTTTCTGTAAGAAACTAAAGGGAAGATATGTAATTCATCTTAAGAAAGTTTATTCTTTATTTCTCTTGATCCTACTCAGCTTCTTGAAAAATGCAAGTATTTCTGACAAAGAGGATTAGTCAGTTATGGAAGGATCAGCTCTTAATGACTCTCACCACTGTAAGAAACAACTCAGATAGTTTTCCGATACTGATTCTAAACTGTGCAGAATAGTACATAATGACATAGTAAACATGAACAAAAAAATTCAGCGGAAAAAGTGCCATACTTACTAAATGGCAAAATAGAAAAATAACACTTTTTAAAAACTTCTTGCTGTCATGTTGTGACAAAACTAGTTGAATTTTAAGTTTAGGCTTTTCCATTTCATCTAATGTTGACTTTTAGGTTACTGAATGAGAGTGTGCCTATAAATGTTGTAGTCTTAAAATAACTCACTTGTAAAGTGCCATAAACTGCTTTAAAAAAATTTTTTTTTAAGGAGCAAGAATAAAGATGCCAAATTGCATATTTTTTGTTTTTTATTTACTAAAGTATCATAACTTTTTTTCTATTACTCTGTTATTTTCAAGCTCTTCCAGGGTTAAGAATTGGGAAGCTTAAAGACATCTTCCATTTAAACCTAAATTTTATATTCTCTTTCTTTTCTCCTATTTTCCATTATACTCAAACTGCTTCTTCAAAATCATGGATAAGATTTGTTATGTCATAGGGCGAGGAGGGCAGATATGGAATTTTTACAGGTGATTGACCTGTAAGGTTTAGACTGCCAGATGAGTACAGCGGCAGTTAGTTGGTAAGTGAAATTGGTAAGATTACTACTTAAAGGTTTTTTAACTAATTTTAATGTATTACACAAATGTGGCCCTGATTATCACTTTTGAGAAGTTGAATGCAGATACCTTTCAACAATACAGAACATACTTTCCCTTTGTAATACTTGAGGCAGTACCTAAATTATTCAAAGAAAGGAGACAGAAATCAATGTCATAATGAAATTAGGTCGATGCATAGGAAAAAAACAACCAGAGTTTAAGGGTTTGTTTCCTTTCCCCTGAGTTCTGAGTATTCTATCTGAAAGGAAGTGGAAAGTGAGGACTAGCTTGAATAATGGTGCCACAGAAGGGCCTGATGGCCTTACAGCTGCCAAACACTGTAAGAGCCTCATCACCTTAGCAGGGCAATGAAAGGTAAATTTCTGACCAGAACCCCTGAAATTTCCAATGAGAAGAAGGGGGGTGGGTACTTACTGCCTTTTCTGTTTTCACACACTACTTTGATTAACTTATTTTCTCCTTTTCCTGTCTTTGTCTTAGGTCTTATAATCAATGGATAAAGTGGGGAAAATGTGGAATAACTTCAAATACAGGTGTCAGAATCTCTTCAGTCATGAGGGAGGAAGCCGTAGTGAAAATGTGGATATGAACTCCAACAGATGTTTGTCTGTCAACGACAAAAACATCAGTATAGGAGACTCAGCTCCTCAGCAACAAAGCAGTCCCTTAAGAGAAAATGTTGCCTTACAACTGGGGTTAAGCCCTTCAAAGAATTCTTCAAGGAGAAACCAAAACTGTGCCACTGAAATTCCTCAGATTGTTGAAATAAGCATTGAAAAGGATAATGACTCATGTGTCACCCCAGGAACAAGACTTGCCAGAAGAGATTCCTACTCTCGACATGCTCCTTGGGGTGGGAAGAAGAAACATTCCTGCTCTACAAAGACACAGAGTTCACTGGATACTGATAAAAAGTTTGGTAGAACTCGAAGTGGACTTCAAAGGAGAGAGAGGCGATACGGTGTAAGCTCTGTGCACGACATGGACAGCGTTTCCAGCAGAGCCGTAGGAAGTCGCTCTCTGAGACAGAGGTTGCAGGATACTGTGGGCTTGTGTTTTCCCATGAGAACTTACAACAAGCAGTCAAAGCCCCTCTTTTCTAATAAAAGAAAAATACACCTTTCTGAATTAATGCTTGAGAAATGCCCTTTTCCTGCTGGCTCGGATTTGGCCCAAAAATGGCATTTGATTAAACAGCATACAGCTCCTGTGAGCCCACATTCAACATTTTTTGATACATTTGATCCATCCTTGGTTTCTACAGAAGATGAAGAAGATAGGCTTCGAGAGAGAAGGCGGCTTAGTATTGAGGAAGGGGTTGACCCCCCTCCCAACGCACAAATACATACGTTTGAAGCCACTGCACAGGTTAACCCATTATATAAACTGGGACCAAAGTTAGCTCCTGGAATGACTGAAATAAATGGGGACAGTTCTGCAATTCCACAAGCTAATTGTGACTCTGAAGAGGACACAACCACGCTGTGTTTGCAGTCACGGAGGCAGAAGCAACGTCAGGTATCTGGAGACAGCCATGCCCACGTTAGCAGACAGGGAGCTTGGAAAGTCCATACACAGATTGATTACATACACTGCCTCGTGCCGGATTTGCTTCAGATCACAGGTAATCCCTGTTACTGGGGAGTGATGGACCGTTACGAAGCAGAAGCCCTTCTGGAAGGGAAACCTGAAGGTACATTTTTGCTCAGGGACTCTGCACAGGAGGACTACCTCTTCTCTGTGAGCTTCCGTCGCTACAACAGATCCCTGCATGCCCGAATTGAACAGTGGAATCACAACTTTAGTTTTGACGCTCACGACCCGTGTGTGTTTCACTCCTCCACTGTAACAGGACTTTTGGAACATTACAAAGACCCCAGGGTTTTTGAGTGCACATGTACATGGTCTACTGTATTGATATATTATCTATAGTGCAATACTGTAACTCTGAGGTTGAATTATATGGCCATTTATTACCCACAAAACAGCAATTTTATATGGTTGAATATAATATTAAATAACAGTATAAAAGATAAACAGGCATCCAGTTGGATAATATAGATCATGTCACAGTAAAGTATGTAAATAATTTTAAAATAAATAATTTTCTAAAAAACTCCAGTGGTTCTCAGATTCTTTTAAGGGACTATAGCTATGATAGCCATGCATCCCTGGATTTCTGGGTCAGTCTTTAATATTTAACATTGTATTATTTTTTCTAAAAATTATTGAAATGTCACCAAAACATCAATCAAAAATGGAATCTCGGGCTTCCCTGGTGGCGCAGCGGTTGCGCATCCGCCTGCCGATGCAGGGGAACCGGGTTCATGCCCCGGTCTGGGAGGATCCCGCATGCCGCGGAGCGGCTGGGCCCGTGAGCCATGGCCGCTGGGCCTGCGCGTCCGGAGCCTGTGCTCCGCAACGGGAGAGGCCGCAGCAGAGGGAGGCCCACATACCACAAAAAAAAAAAAAAAAAAAAATGGAATCTCCTAAACTGCCTCTTGTACCTGACTTTAGCACAGAAATACTTTAATCAGCCATGTGTCCCAGTTTTTGTACTGTAACTGAAGAGGTTTCTATTGGAAAGGTACTACCATGCCTTAAGTAGTCTAGGTAGACTAAACAGTAGAGGGGGGATTTTAGTTGGGTCACATTCTTCCTCTTTACTCACTGTGGCATGATGCCATGTAGTCTTAAAACTTGTTGAATTTAATTTATTTCTAATAAAGTGTGGATCAAGTCCCATTGAAATGAACTCCTAGGAACTATTTCAATTATTTTGCTTTGTGGAAATTTTGTAATAGATACTACTTGGTATTAAGAGGGCCATTGACTATGGTCCTTACTTTTTTAATATATGTAAATTTTTGTAGTAATGGAATTTGACCTCTGATATTTCATAATTCTGATTTATAGTTTATCCTGTTAAGTATCATTTTTCAGCAAAAGGTATTTTACTTACTACATTATTATAAAACCAATTTTAAATTATGATTGTCCTTCAAGGAAGGAAGGACTTTTTAGAAATTTGCTTTGGATAGTTTTAAGGATAACTCTGCAGGTATAGAAATGTGAAAGATGATGAACTTTCAATTTAGAATCAATACAATTGAAATTAAACACTTTTTTTATAGCCCTGTGTAACTTTATATAAACCCATAAAGTAATAGAGTTTTAATTTAGTTCTCAAAGGGTTTCAGCCAAACACATTTCCAAAAATTTAACAAGAAAACAAATAAAAGAACCTCAGAACTGACATTGTAAATATTAAGATAGTTGAAATGCCTTCCTGATTCTTACATGGACTCTTCTATGAATCACTATCAGTGATTTTCTTCCCAGTACTACAGCCACCCACATAGCATTCCCCATCTTAGGAAAAATCTACTTTCTGTCCCCAAAGGGGTGTGGAAGCATAATAGTCTTTCTTTAAATTAGGGTATTTTGTCACGATGCAATCTAGCAGCAGTCTCCAAATTAGGAATAGAGAAACCACTAAATTTCATGCTCTGTCTGTGAAACTGAACCAAAGGCTTAGTGTTAGAAACTGCCTACTGTCACCTGGCAAGTACAAATGTTTTCTGCATGTCCCACTTGTTTACACAGCTTACAAAGAACTGTATATGGAATAAGTGGTTTTAAGTTTGGTCGCTTTCTAAAAGGGACAGTCATTTTTTTAGGTATAATTTGCTTGTCAAAGAAATATCTTTAAATAGCTACAAAATTTATCTTATAAACATGGAGAAGAGAGATTTCTGCACTTTTTGAATATTGCTCTTTTAGTTTCTGCAGTGGTATGGTTTATACTCTTACATACACTAGACCAAGGTCAACAAACTTTTTCTGTAAAGAGCCAGATAGAAAATACTTTAGGCTTTGTAGGCTGCATGTGGTCTCTGTCAAATGTTCTTTGTGGGTTTTTTGTTTTTGTTTTTTTAATCCCTTTTAAAAATGTAAAAACCATTCTTATCTGAGTCTATACAGAAATAGGCCAAAGGCCAGATTTGCTTCTCGGTCTATAGCCTGCTGACCCCTTCTCTAGATCAGTACTGTCCAACAGAAATATAATTTGAACCATATATGTAATTTAAAATTTTCTAGTGGCCACATTTAAAAAGCAAAAAGCAGATGAAATTAATTTTAATACTATATTTTACCAGTTGTATGCAAACTATTGTTATTTCAGTATGTGGCACTAGCCACATTTCAAGGACTCAGTAACCACATATATCAGACAGCACAGCTCTAGACCAGAGCTATTTAAAGTATGGACCATGAACTGGTGCCGGCCTACAGTTTGTTACCAGTTTATGACAGGTTAAGTATAGAAATTAAAAGCAAGAATTTAAAATATTTTATAGCAATTTAACAGTTGTTTTATATCTGTTCAATCTAATAAGAAACTTGGCACTTGTGTTTCATATATCTTTTTTTACATTTCATTTTTTAAGCAATTTATTATTATATCTGACAAAAGAAGCAGTCTGTGAAGTTAAAAAGAAACTGGCTCTTCACTACAGATAATTTAAGAGGCATTGTTCTAGACAGTTCCTCCTAAGATTCTGCAGGCCTCTTGTATACATGGCAAAAATAAAAAAAGAAACAGTGATAAGATTGTGGTAGGTAGTTTATTTAGTACTATTCACATGCCACCAACCACTACAGAGCAGTGTCCTTTTACTTGTCTCTTTCAGAGCTACCATTGGAGCCTCTGACCAGGCTACCCTAGGCCACTGGCTTTTTTACACTGCTCTAGAATCACTCAGAGAGCTTATAAAAAATAGCAGTGTCCAGGCCCAACTCCAGGCCAGTTGAATCAGAATTTCTTGGGAGGGGGCCTGCGTACAGTTTAAAAAGCTGTATATTTTTCCAGTTACATCCAGGTGATTATGTTTTACAGCCAGCATTATTGTATGGATTCCCTCATCCCAGAAAACTTTGCTGTTTCTCTGTTTGGAAGAAATCATTAATCTGGGTGGGGGATTTTCTATGCAGGACCATTCACTCTCTTTAACAGTGAAAGGGGGACTTTCCGGTTAAATATGTCAGGTTGAACTTTGGCATTTTATCTTGACACCCTCCTAGAACCCCACTGAAATGAAAGGAATAAAAAAAAATAGAAGGCATAAATCAGAAGTAGAAAGCAAATGAAAGGAGGCAGAAGTAAGCCTGATTGCTCAAGAAGTTTTTGATAGAAGCAGGTTTGTAGAAATTAGCAGAACTGAGAAAGCTGATCTAAAAACCTGATGTTAAAAAGAAGCAACCCAGTTTATGCTGCTGGCTCAGAAATTCAAGGAACCAGTTACCTCAGAAGGTAAGGGTGGAGTATGGAGCTGAAAACAGGAACGGTGGGAAGTCTGTGTATCAGTCTCCCATGTGTCCTCCTTCACCCTGAGCAGCCTGGAAACGATTGTTCCTTTACCTTGGATAAAACAAGAGGTTAGAGCTGGGAGAAATTTAATCTAAGAAGTTATTCGTAACTGAAGTTGGGATATCTTGTGAAAATAAGGACAACTTTTGAAAAACGGACTAAGTGAAAGTCTGAATATTGAGGTTAAGACCTCACCATTCCCTTTTCCCTGTTCTCAGAACGTGGCAGTCAGCTGTCTATGCCCCAGACAGGAGATTGGAGCATTTCTCTCTGGGATGAGCAGCCAGAAGACAAGGTTTACAGATGCTAACTTCTGAGGATTCCCTAATAAAAAACCAACTCATTGTCTCATCACCTTGTAATAAAGCCAGTTGACAAGCACCGCCCACTCACCCCCACCTCCCCAAGTGGACAGAGCTTCTGATCAGCATGTCAGCGGTGATGCATCATCAGACACTTGCGGAAAGCCTCTGAAGTAAAAAACAGAGGCCTAAAGATTTAAGGAGAAAAAAATAAGGTACTAAGAAGAAAGAGATAAAAATATTTAAAATGTTAAAAAAAGAAAAAAGAAGACATTTTAAAACTTTGTATCCTTTGAGAAATGAAATATTATATCCAAGAAGCTAGAATAGGATGCTATTAAAGAGAACATTCAGGACTTCCCTGGTGGCGCAGTGATTAAGAATCTGCCTGCCAATGCAGGGGACACGGGTTCGAGCCCTGGTCCGGGAAGATCCCACACGCCACGGAGCAACTAAGCCCGTGCACCACAACTACTGAGCCTGTGCTCTAGAGCCCGTGAGCCGCAACTGCTGAGCCTGCCCACCACAACTACCGAAGCCCACACGCCTAGAGCCCATGCTCCGCAACAAGAGAAGCCACCACGATGAGAAGCCTGCGTACCACAACGAACAGGAGCCCCCACTCGCTGCAACTAGAGAAAGCCTGCACGCAGAAACAAAGACCCAACACAGCCAAAAGTAAATAAATAAATCAATCTATTTTTTTTAAAAAGAACATTCAGAGAAACAAAAAAATGGTCTTGGAAATTAAAACTGTGATAGGAAGAACTGTAACTGCAAGAGAACTGTTAGAAAGTGATGCCAAAGAAATCTACCAATAGAAAATGAAAAGAAATGCCATCTTGAAGATATATGATAATCAAAAGATGAATCTAAGTGGTCGAGTGTCTAATGAAAAGGACTTCCAGGAGGGAGGGAGGGAAGGTGGGGGAATAAAAAGACACTGAAAGGGCCTGGCACAACGAGTATAGAAAAGGCCCCACACTAAAGAGAAAAAGAAGAGGTACAATTTTTCACGAAATAAAAACAGGTCACATACAGAAGACTGGGAACTGGTGTGATATTAGACTTTTCAACAGCCATGTTGAAGCCACTAGAACAGTGGAATAATGCCCTCAAAATTTGGGGGGTAAATTATTTCCATCACCCAATAGACTGTTATCAACCAATAGCAATATGAACATGTTATCTAGAAACAATGAGGAAAATAGCAGCAAGAAACAGCTAACAGAATTCAAAGTAATTTTTCTTGATATCCTGGGAGTGGGAATCAAGAATGGAGAGGATGTTGCAGGCAATGTTCTTTTTTGTTATAAGCCTCGTAGTAGTATTTGACCTTTGGAACTATAAATGTATGAATTAGGTAAAAATAAAAAGCAACTCAAAGAAATGAGAAGGAAGCCAGGCTAGAAGGGACATGGGTATCAAAAGAGTAGATCTACACATTTTGGAGTCAACAGGAATGTAGCAGGAATTAGTCCTAAAAATAACAGGGCTATGAGTGAAATCTTTATATAAAAAACAGTAAGTGATTACAACAGGCATGTTAAGTTCAAATGGTGTAAGCCTCAAAAAAGGCTTACAAAAACATTTTTTTGCAAGGAGGAGGAGACAGAATGTTCTGACAGAGTTTAATAAGATTTAACAGTTCCATCTAATAGATTTTATTAGAATATATACCACTTGAGTACGCTTTTAATAAAGAAGAATCTGAAAGTACAATTTATGATTAATTTGTAGACATAAATTCTCTATGATGGCATTGTCACTAGTCCAAGAGCACTGTTAGTCCAAGAGCCCTTTCTGTAAGAAACTAAAGGGAAGATATGTAATTCATCTTAAGAAAGTTTATTCTTTATTTCTCTTGATCCTACTCAGCTTCTTGAAAAATGCAAGTATTTCTGACAAAGAGGATTAGTCAGTTATGGAAGGATCAGCTCTTAATGACTCTCACCACTGTAAGAAACAACTCAGATAGTTTTCCGATACTGATTCTAAACTGTGCAGAATAGTACATAATGACATAGTAAACATGAACAAAAAAATTCAGCGGAAAAAGTGCCATACTTACTAAATGGCAAAATAGAAAAATAACACTTTTTAAAAACTTCTTGCTGTCATGTTGTGACAAAACTAGTTGAATTTTAAGTTTAGGCTTTTCCATTTCATCTAATGTTGACTTTTAGGTTACTGAATGAGAGTGTGCCTATAAATGTTGTAGTCTTAAAATAACTCACTTGTAAAGTGCCATAAACTGCTTTAAAAAAATTTTTTTTTAAGGAGCAAGAATAAAGATGCCAAATTGCATATTTTTTGTTTTTTATTTACTAAAGTATCATAACTTTTTTTCTATTACTCTGTTATTTTCAAGCTCTTCCAGGGTTAAGAATTGGGAAGCTTAAAGACATCTTCCATTTAAACCTAAATTTTATATTCTCTTTCTTTTCTCCTATTTTCCATTATACTCAAACTGCTTCTTCAAAATCATGGATAAGATTTGTTATGTCATAGGGCGAGGAGGGCAGATATGGAATTTTTACAGGTGATTGACCTGTAAGGTTTAGACTGCCAGATGAGTACAGCGGCAGTTAGTTGGTAAGTGAAATTGGTAAGATTACTACTTAAAGGTTTTTTAACTAATTTTAATGTATTACACAAATGTGGCCCTGATTATCACTTTTGAGAAGTTGAATGCAGATACCTTTCAACAATACAGAACATACTTTCCCTTTGTAATACTTGA
Organism: Physeter macrocephalus; assembly: GCF_002837175.3. Classification (NCBI taxonomy): domain Eukaryota; kingdom Metazoa; phylum Chordata; class Mammalia; order Artiodactyla; family Physeteridae; genus Physeter; species Physeter macrocephalus. The sequence goes on from NC_041225.1 coordinate 63,016,080, forward strand.
GGCAGTACCTAAATTATTCAAAGAAAGGAGACAGAAATCAATGTCATAATGAAATTAGGTCGATGCATAGGAAAAAAACAACCAGAGTTTAAGGGTTTGTTTCCTTTCCCCTGAGTTCTGAGTATTCTATCTGAAAGGAAGTGGAAAGTGAGGACTAGCTTGAATAATGGTGCCACAGAAGGGCCTGATGGCCTTACAGCTGCCAAACACTGTAAGAGCCTCATCACCTTAGCAGGGCAATGAAAGGTAAATTTCTGACCAGAACCCCTGAAATTTCCAATGAGAAGAAGGGGGGTGGGTACTTACTGCCTTTTCTGTTTTCACACACTACTTTGATTAACTTATTTTCTCCTTTTCCTGTCTTTGTCTTAGGTCTTATAATCAATGGATAAAGTGGGGAAAATGTGGAATAACTTCAAATACAGGTGTCAGAATCTCTTCAGTCATGAGGGAGGAAGCCGTAGTGAAAATGTGGATATGAACTCCAACAGATGTTTGTCTGTCAACGACAAAAACATCAGTATAGGAGACTCAGCTCCTCAGCAACAAAGCAGTCCCTTAAGAGAAAATGTTGCCTTACAACTGGGGTTAAGCCCTTCAAAGAATTCTTCAAGGAGAAACCAAAACTGTGCCACTGAAATTCCTCAGATTGTTGAAATAAGCATTGAAAAGGATAATGACTCATGTGTCACCCCAGGAACAAGACTTGCCAGAAGAGATTCCTACTCTCGACATGCTCCTTGGGGTGGGAAGAAGAAACATTCCTGCTCTACAAAGACACAGAGTTCACTGGATACTGATAAAAAGTTTGGTAGAACTCGAAGTGGACTTCAAAGGAGAGAGAGGCGATACGGTGTAAGCTCTGTGCACGACATGGACAGCGTTTCCAGCAGAGCCGTAGGAAGTCGCTCTCTGAGACAGAGGTTGCAGGATACTGTGGGCTTGTGTTTTCCCATGAGAACTTACAACAAGCAGTCAAAGCCCCTCTTTTCTAATAAAAGAAAAATACACCTTTCTGAATTAATGCTTGAGAAATGCCCTTTTCCTGCTGGCTCGGATTTGGCCCAAAAATGGCATTTGATTAAACAGCATACAGCTCCTGTGAGCCCACATTCAACATTTTTTGATACATTTGATCCATCCTTGGTTTCTACAGAAGATGAAGAAGATAGGCTTCGAGAGAGAAGGCGGCTTAGTATTGAGGAAGGGGTTGACCCCCCTCCCAACGCACAAATACATACGTTTGAAGCCACTGCACAGGTTAACCCATTATATAAACTGGGACCAAAGTTAGCTCCTGGAATGACTGAAATAAATGGGGACAGTTCTGCAATTCCACAAGCTAATTGTGACTCTGAAGAGGACACAACCACGCTGTGTTTGCAGTCACGGAGGCAGAAGCAACGTCAGGTATCTGGAGACAGCCATGCCCACGTTAGCAGACAGGGAGCTTGGAAAGTCCATACACAGATTGATTACATACACTGCCTCGTGCCGGATTTGCTTCAGATCACAGGTAATCCCTGTTACTGGGGAGTGATGGACCGTTACGAAGCAGAAGCCCTTCTGGAAGGGAAACCTGAAGGTACATTTTTGCTCAGGGACTCTGCACAGGAGGACTACCTCTTCTCTGTGAGCTTCCGTCGCTACAACAGATCCCTGCATGCCCGAATTGAACAGTGGAATCACAACTTTAGTTTTGACGCTCACGACCCGTGTGTGTTTCACTCCTCCACTGTAACAGGACTTTTGGAACATTACAAAGACCCCAGTTCTTGCATGTTTTTTGAACCATTGCTTACGATATCGCTAAATAGGACTTTCCCTTTTAGCCTGCAGTACATCTGCCGTGCAGTCATCTGCAGATGCACTACGTATGATGGAATTGATGGGCTCCCTTTACCGTCAATGTTACAGGATTTTTTAAAAGAGTATCATTATAAACAAAAAGTTAGAGTTCGCTGGCTAGAACGAGAACCAGTCAAGGCAAAGTAAACCCTCCTGTCCCCAAAGGGCATTAACTAGATCTGCTTTTATGTGCATCGGGCAGTACACCTCTAGCAAGCACACGTATCAGTGTTAGGTTTTTTTCAGTACAGTATGTAAGCTTAGTGTTAGTATTTGTCAGGTGCAATCTGCTGTTACTTACTCAGATAAACGTGGTGCCTATTGAGACAACAGAGGATACAGCTACAGGTGTTCAGTAAGGCTACAAAAACATTCTGCCGACTTAGCTGACAGTTTGGTTTTTAATGGCTGTAGTTAACTGAGTGAAGCAACTCTGGGGCATTTGCTATGAAGAATTCTATTTCTTACTGAAGAACAAATTATTAATATTGTATGAGTATTTCAACAGTGTGACTAATGTTTGAAATTATTATTTTTTCTAAGAATTTTTCTATAACCTTCCAAAAGTAGTGATGTTTGTAGTTACTATAAATCAAGCTTTGGAAGTCCAAAAAATAAAGACTGCCTTCCTTTTAGGAAAAAAATGCAATTTTCTGGCCACAAGGGCATAGTGCAGTTCACTTAAGTGTTGATATAGTTTATAGTCAGTCTCCTTTTCTCTTCTGCAAAAGGTACTGTTAAGTAAACCAGGTTTTCTAAATAGTAGTTCTTAAAATTTCAGACTTATGAAAAGTTGGTAGTAGAATTTAAGGCCTTAAGTATTCATTTTTTAATGAGTGCTTTAACATAACACATTGGGAATAGCTGCTGCAAAGTAGGCCTGCGTGTGATTCTTTTAAGTTGACATGTGCAGTCAAATCGCTGATTCATTAAAGTTGGATCTTTTTCTATGCCCGTGATGAGTTTGTGAACCATGAAGAAAATGAAACTAAAAGATACCCAAACAAGTCAGATAATACTACAGTGGTTGCTGATTGTTGAGATTATTGTTAAACTGTAATTCATAATTTAGATGGCAGTATTTATCTCTTTGTTGTAAACTCTCATAGCTGAATTGCTTAAGTACAAGTTATAGAATTTCAGTGCACTTAATTTTTAATGGAAAATCTTAAACCTAAATTGCTGATTTGAAAGGTACTGTACAACCATTGTATCTGTAAATAACTTTACTTAGCACCTTTTTGTCACTTAGAATAGTATGCAATACTACTTGAGTGAGCTATTTTGGAAGTAATACCAAGTTCTAGTGTTTGCTTCTTAGCATTGGACTGAATTTACAGTTCCGTCCTGGACATTTTGCACTAAAGTAGTCAAATCCATTCTTCTGTCTTTTGGTTAACGTGCTCTGTACCACTGGTGAGTGCTTAGTTTCCTTACCTGCTGCTACAGAAAGTTCTTTTACATCCCAGTGGCTATCGCCAAGGCCACAAAAAAGAAAAGCTATATTTGTATGCAACACTAACCCTTTGACTGCTAATGTATGTTTCCGCTTGCTGTGCCTTGTTACGGCTGCTTTTTTGTGCTAATAAAGTACGTTTGGTGTTCTCCTTGTATATCTGCTGTTTTATACATTTGCAACAATTTCTCTTGTAAATGGAATGGTTTGGGGTTTTTAAATAAGCATTACCTGACAACCTACTATAGTTAATGCAGAATTACTGAACAGTCTAATATTGACTTATTCCGACTAAGCTAACTCTAAATTTAATTCTATACATCTTTCCAATCATAATCACGTATACTGTGGAACAGTATCTATAGTTACTGCAAATTACTGTATAGTTTAGATTATAACAGAAAATGAACAGAGAAATACTGACTAAACCTATTGATTTCTCGGCTTATAAGTGAAAGATTGAAACTATCAATGACATGTTATAATAAATGAATATAGCCTCCCACTGCATCAGAAACAAGTTAAATGAAGTCTTGTAAACTAATAATACATCAGCACCATTTATTGGTTTGGGGACCATTTTAATTAATAATAAATGCCCAAAATGTAGAACTTTAACCAAAGACTTGTCCATTTTAAAGCAAAATGGGGATTGAAGGGACTTACAATTCCTGTTGTTTCTAATAGAAGTCCCTGAAGAACATATACCAAAGTGTTTGAGAACTTCATCCAAACCTACTTTAAAGCATTATGTGCAATTAAGTTGTTATGACATAATTACATTGCATAATTGTTGGGTCCGTTTTCTTGAGCTTATAATGTACCTGGAAAATAAACCTCTTAGGGAAAAAAAAGTTCATACTGATCATTGGAGAAAGACTATATATGCAAGCAAGATCTTATTTTAAAGAGGTAACTTGAAACTCCAAGAAAGCACTTGATGTTTTGTATGCTTGTAGCAAATTGATGTTTTAAGTGTAGTTTTATAGAAAGTATTAATGCTTTTATGTATTTCAGAAATTTCATATGTTAAATGGAAATTGCTTTAAATGTGTAAATATTTGAGTTTATGTAAGCATGTATGTACTGTGCTAAAAGTCACTTATGTTTCAGTTCGTGTGTAATATTAATATGCAACTTTTGGTTTAAAATTTTTTCTTAAACAATTAGTGGCTTACATTTTAAAAAAGAAAAATCACCAGCATGAAACTGCACCTAAGTCTATATTCACTGTGTCTTTTTCTGAATCCCGTTGTAGCCTGTCAACTAAATTTGTGTTTTCATGGTCTTTTTGAAGTGCATTTTAGTAAGAACTAGGAAATTCTTTAGAAGTTTAGACACTTCATAGTGAAGTAATTATAATTTAACCCAAGGAAAGATTGCTCTGATTCATATCCATTCTCATTCTTACATCCACTTATTCATTCATTCACACTCCCTATATACATATGCATATATATATACATATATATTTATGCTGTTATTAATTTCAACATTAATATTGCCATCTGATTCAAAATCATGTAAAGGCCTTATTCTATATATATACACCATCCTTGTACCATTCAAATTTGATTATCTGCACCTGAAGTATAGTCTTACAACTATAATCTTGTTTGTAATACAGTTACCTTACAAAGAGAAAGCATTCATTAGTATTTTCTTTACTGGCTAAACACAGTAAAAAAAATTTTGAAGAAACAGCTTGGTTTAAATATAGTTACTAAGAGTCATAATTAAATTTATATTTTTTAGACAAAAATTGAGCCCAAGTAATCATACTCCACACACTGATTTGTGTTCCTATGGTTTATGAGACGGTTTATATAAGATTTATAGTGGCTTGAACTATAAAAATTGATACTTGAATTCTAAGCTTCATTTTGACAAAATTCAAAGTTTATGAACATTTTTATTTGACATTTTGACCTGGTTGCTATTCATTTTCCATCCTAAGCTTCCTTTGCTCCATGGCACTAAATACTAGTTTGATAAGTTTTATTGAGATTGATGTTAGATCCCTTATTTTTGTAGCAAAGAAAGTTATAAAGTTCCTTTTTGGTAGAGGCAAAGAGTCTAGAGTGAGTCAGAACTCTCCTAGGAAAGATGCAGAGCCTATATCCATCTCTGCGAGTGTGTTACCACCACAAATCACACCAGTTCCTTCATTTATTCTGTACCGCAACACTTAACAGTTCTACCTAGATGAAATTAGGTAAACATGCACACTAAGGGCTGACTTAAAGGTGAGAAACGTTTCCAAAGGGGGCAATGCTGCTTGGTGCATAAAATCTACATATCTATGAGGCTCAGGTTTTGTTTCATATTTTTGCAACAGCCAATAGAGAACATAGTCTTTTATAATGTGGTATATTTCTAAGGAGATTTGGGGTGGGATTTCTGTGGGAGGTGGTTGGTTGTTGTTTTAGAGAGTGGGGCGTGGAGGGATTGTCCTTTCAAAGTAGGGATCAGTTGGAACAACTGTTTCCATGCCCAGGAAGCTTGATTGAATATTTAGACTCATTTCAGCCATTCATTCAACAAATATTCTTTGAAGACCCATGTGCCAGTCACCATTTTAGGTGATGGGTATACATTGGGTTACAAGACAAAGTTATAGGGTCACTGGAGAACAGTGACCTTGAGTGATGAGAAGAAGATCACCAAGATCAAAGAAAAGAGTATTTTGATGAAAGAAACAAAACTAAAGATCTCAAAGCAGGAATGAGCTTTTATATAGAAAGAGAGAATGCCAGCAAGACAAGTCCAGTGAGTGTGGTGAGGAATGGTGGGTGATAAGTTTGTAGAGATTGGCAAGGGCCTGATCACTTGGGACTATGGGCCCAAAGTAAGGAATCTAAATTTTATTCTGAGTCTGACGGTAAGTAAGGGAGTGACATGGTCTGCTTTATATCCCTTTAATAGACGGAGAACAAGCTATAGTGGGGCAAAATTAAGGTGACTGTTGCAGTTTCATAAGTGCGAGATGGTGAGAGCCTGGACTGGAGTGGTAGTCATAGGGAGGAGTTTTTTGGTGGAAAAACCTGACAGGATTTGGTGATGGGTTAGATGTGAAGAAGAAAGAAGAAATCAAAGATGAGTCCGATTTTGAGCAAAGGATGGTGATGCTGAGATTTCAGAACAACAATGGAGGAGCAAATTGGAGGGTTTAAATCAAATCTTGCCTTGGATATGTTGAGATTTGAGATTCCTATTATCTCAATGGAGACAGACACTGGGTAGACAGATGTATGAATGTAGAGTTAAGGGGAAAAAGTAAAATATGGGGAGTTGCTATATGGATAATATTTAAAACTATAGGACAGGATGGTAACAGCTAGGGCTTTTGCAGGGGGTTAAGTGTTTCTTCGGGGGAAGTAATTATGGCAGCATTTATCTTAGTTTGTCGATTCAAGATTCTGTATCGTTGAAAGCCATCTACTTTCAGTAGAGGACTTGCCATTCAAAAAGTTTTTAAATACTGGAATCATAAGCCTTGCACTCAGTTTTAAAACTTCATCCATGTCAAATTGGTTGTCATGTTTTCTATGTCAAGTTGACTTGTGTATCTTTTTTAGTACAAATTTTTATATGAGACATGCAAGTTTATTATGGAATATTTAGAAAATACTGAAGATTATAAAGAATCAGGACCACGGAAAAGTCCATATTATCATTTTCTCTACCATCACCAACCCCGACCCTGACCCTCTCAACTCCCATTTTGTAATCTTCCAGAGGTAACTGCTATTAACATTTATTATATTCCCTTCCACTACTTTTAATGCATTTCTAACAATTAGAAGATGAAAGTTTATGCAATATGGATACAGATAGATGATAACATACCAAGGGAGGAAGGGAGTTATAGGCCTTGAATCACTTTTAGAGAGTATACTCAGATGTGCTCCAAATTTACTTTTTACCTGATACAGTGTGGACCTAGGTTTCTTGAGACTTTTGAGACAGTCATTCAATGGATAGAGTAACTGACACTGCTAAGGCCCAGTCACTGAAGGTTTCTTGAAATAAAATTTCAGTAGAAGATAAGAACCCTCATCTCATAGAACTTTTAAACTAATGGGGACAGAGGCAAATATGTAAATGTGTAATGACGAGAATATATGAAAATAAGCAAAAAGTAATTGAGCAAAACCTGGTTGCATGCTTGATAAGGAAAAACACAAAAGTGACCCAAGTGGAGGCAGGGTGATTCGGTGCCTTAGATTTGTTTCATCACAAGAATGTCTAAGAAATTGACTTAGTGGGTGGTGGAGCAGTCAGGTGTGGAAGTGTAGTGGTAAGTAGCAACTGATGAGGGCAGGGTGTGGTAGAAGAATTTGCTGAGTGTAGCATTTGCGTATACTAGACTGAAGAGTCTGAATTTATCTAGGTTCATAAGCAAGGTAGAATTAGAAATTCTGCCAGCAGCTGTAAAATGGATTATGACCAGGAGAGACTGGAGAAAGGACGCCCTGTGAAATTTGCCTGGGTCAGATTGATAGCACTGGAATTAAGCTGAAGAGCACATCAGAAAGAAACCACACAAGGGAAAAAAAAAAATAGCACCAAAAATTTGGGGTAAGGAAAACAAGCAGTTTGCTTGCCTAGAAGACTGTTAGTTAACTATGTCATAATTTCTCCAAATTCAAGCAAATTATAAGAAAGCCAAGCTAGTATCTCCCATTTAATATGAATATGTATCCTGTTTTTAAATAAAACTAAATATGGATAGTATATTTTTGAAAGGCACATTTTTAATGCAAAACAGTAATATTTAAGTAAGGAAAACTTCATCACTCTTAGCTATACTTACATAGAGAAATTAGGAAAACTATAAAATCTAAACATCAAAACTTTTTTTCAACCTGACAAAAATGCTGAGAACAGGTGGCAAAATAAGATTTAAGAGGGTGTTACTGAATTTAACCCCCCCAAATGCTATTGTGATTGATGTATTTTTTTCTCATTCTTAATTTGAGTGAGTGAAGCCTGCATTGAGTTTTTATTTAGTAGTCAGTCTTACATTTAGAAATGTATAGTATTACTGCCTGATACTTCTTCCTCTAAGTATTTACTAAGCATCCCTTTATAACTGGAAACCCAAGATTTTAGGGTATTTTTTTAAACTTAATATAACTTTATCATTACACTGAATGGTTTAATACTTTCTCATCTGTCTTAAAATACATACAATTATGCACTTAATTCTACTTTTTATTTGCTTCTATTTTTAAGATGAATTATTTTAAATTTGTAGTGTTTTTTGTAAACACTTTAATATATTTTTAAAAATTGAACTGGAATAATTTAAAGCTTTTGTCATCTAATTTTATAAATATTTTTTAGGTATCCCTGGGTGTAATACAGGCAGTATGGAATTTTAATGACATTATAGGAATAGAGAAAAATTTTAGTATACAGTAGTAGTTACAACACTGTGAATGATAAAATCTGTAAATTATATTTTTAAAATACTGTCTTTTAGCAATTTTTATCCAAATAATAATAATAGGATTAGAAAACAAATTAATTTCTAAAATTTGGCTATGCTAAATTTCTCATCTTTCAAATAGATAATCTTAGAGGCAGTATAGTTTATTGGTGAAGTGAACAAAATAAACGTTAAGGGGCTACATTTGATCTATGAATTCTGCCAGAGGCCGAGTGATGTACCTAAAATAATCCTAGAGGGAAAGCTGCCAGAATAGCTTCCTGGCCCAGCAAACAAACCATATATAACCTGATGCAGCAGACGGATTATTATGTAATACGTAGGATTTACCTAAGCTGCTGTGTTCTAATCCTCTACTTGTCTTTGATACGTGACTTAGAGGTGTTTAGAACTTGTCCAAGGTCACAGGAAGAGTGAATGTTGGAGCTAGGTTTTAAACATGGGTTGAGGCCAGAACCTAAGCTCTTATCAATGATACTTTAATTTTTAGATCCTAATTTTGTTAGCCAAGTTCATATCTCTTCCAATGCTCTGTTCCTTATTTTCACCTCAAGGGGACAATAGATTTTCAACAACTGATAAAAATAGATTCTAAACCATTGATAAAAGTGTTGAAACAACAGGCCTCTAGAGTTTCCTTAATTCATATTCTCCAGTTCATTATCTAGGGAGTCACCCACATATTTCTCCAACTTTTTCTAGCACTGCTCTTCCCCTTGCTCACTTCTCTGCTGTCACCCTGGCCTTCATATGATGGCTCCAACACTCCAATATGTTCCCACCTCAGAGCTTTTGCACCTGTTGCTCCCTCCTGAAATTCTCACCTTTCCTTTCTTCCACATAGCAAGATAGGTTCTTTTCATTATCTCTTAAGCTTAAATGTCACCTCCTCAGAGAGACCTGATTATGCCATTTAAAGGAGATCTCCCCCACATTATTCTCTGTCTCTGCCCTGCTTTTGTTTTCTTCATAGACTTTATTACAAAAAACTTGCAAATATGTTATTCATTTGTGTTTGGGTTTTGACTTTACCTCTTGAGAAACTCAGAAAAGAGACCACCTCTACCTTGTTTGCTATTTTATCCTCAATGCCTAGCAGAGTACTAACCCAGGGTAGATTATTAATATTTGTTAAGTGAGTGAATGAATTAATCATCCTCTTGTATATATTTATCCACTTTACTGACAAATATATCATGAAAACATTATTGCATGTTCTCCTAAAATCTAGATTTCTAAGAGGGAAGTTTATAGTGATACAAAGCTTACCTGAGGAAACAAGAGAAATCTCAAACAAGAGAAATCCCACAGCCACCTCTAAACACACCCTTTGACATGGCCCTGCCTACCAGAGGTACAAGACCCAGCTCCACCCAGCAGTGGGCAGGTGCCAGTTGCTCCCACCAGGAATCCTGCACAAGCCCCTGGACCAACCTCCCCTACCAGAGGGACAGACAGCAGAAATGAGAGGAGCCACAATCCAGCAGCCTGAGGAATGGAGGCCACAAACACAGAAAGTTAGACAAAATGAGATGGCAGAGAAATGATATGTTCCAGACGAAGGAACAAGATAAAACTCCAGAAGAATAACTAAGTGAAGTGGAGATAGGCAATCTTCCTGAAAAAGAATTCAGAGTAATGATAGTAAAGGTGATCCAAGATCTTGGAAAAAGAATGGAGGCACAAACCACGATGATACATGACATGTTTAACGAAGAGCTAGAAGATTTAAAGAACAACAGAGATGAACAATACAATAATTGAAATGAAAAATGCACTAGAAGGAATCAATAGTAGGATAAATGGGGCAGAAGAATGAATAAGTGAGCTGGAAGACAGACTGGTGGAAATCACTGCTGCAGAACAGAATAAAGAAAAAAGAATGAAAAGACATGAGGACAGGGACTTCCCTCATGGTTCAGTGGTTAAGAATCTGCTTGCCATTGCAGGGGACACGGGTTCTATCCCTGGTCTGGGAAGGTCCCACATGCTGTGGAGCAACTAAGCTGGTGCACCACAGCTACTGATCCTGCACTCTAGAGCCCGTGAGCCACAGCTACTGAGCCCACATGCCGCAACTACTGAAGCCTGCGTGCCTAGAGCCCTTGCTCTGCAACAAGAGAAGCCACTGCAATGAGAAGCCAGCGCACCACAATGTAGCGTAGCCACTGCTCACTGCAACTAGAGAAAGCCTGCACGCAGTAAGGAAGACCCAACGCAGCCAAAAATAAATAAATTAAATTAAAAAAAAAAAGAAATGAGGACAGCCTCATAGACCTCTTAGACAACATTAAATGCACCAACATTTGCATTCTAGGGGTCCCAGAAGGAGATGAGAGAGAGAAAGGGCCTGAGAAAATATCTGAAGAGATAATAGCTGAAAACTTCCCTAACATGAGAAAGGAAACACTCAAGTCCAGGAAGCACAGAGAGTCCCATACAGGATGAACCCAAGGAGGGACACAGTGAGACACATATTAATCAAACTGACAAAAATTAAAGACACAGAATATTAAAGGCAACAATAGAAAAGCAACAAATAACATACAAGGGAATCCCCATAAGGTTATTAGCTGATTTTTCATCTCAAATTCTGCAGGCCAGAAGGGAGTGGCACAATATATTTAAAGGATGAAAGGGAAAAACCTACAACCAAGAATACTCTTCCCAGCAAGGCTCTCATTCAGATTCAACGGAGAAATCAAAAGCTTTACAGACAAGCAAAAGCTAAGAGAATTCAGCACCACCAAACCAGCTATACCACAAATGCTAAAGGAACTTCTCTAGATGGAAAAGAAAAGGCCACAACTAGAAACAAGAAAATTATGAATAGGAAAGCTCCTTGGTAAAGGCACAAAAGACAAAAAGGCACAGGAGACAAAACACCTGTACTCTGAAAACTATAAGATGCTGATGAAAGAAATCAAAGATAACACAAACAGATAGAAAGATATACCCTGTTCTTGGATTGGAAGAATCAATACTGTCAGAATGACTGTATTACCCAAGGCAATCTACAGATTCAAGCAATCCCTAACAAATTAATAATGGCATTTTTCACAGAACCAGAACAAAATTTTTCTAAATTTATATGGAAACACAAAAGACCCTGAATAGCCAAAGCAATGCCAAGAAAGAAAACCAGAGCTGGAGGAATCAGGCTCCCTGACTTCAGACTACACTACAAAGCTACAGTAATCAAAGCAGTATGGTACTGGCACAAAAACAGAAATATAGATCAATGGATCAGGGTAGAAAGCCCAGAAATAAACCCATGTGCCTATGGTCAATTAGTCTATGACAAAGGAGACAAGAATATACAATGGAGAAAAGACAGTCTCTTCTATAAGTGCTGCTGGGAACACTGGACAGCTACATGTAAAGGAATGAAATTAGAACATTCTCTAACACCATACACAAAAATAAACTCAAAATAGGTTAAAGACCTACATGTAAGATGAGATACTATAAAACCCTTAGAGGAAAACATAGGCAGAACACTCTGTGACAAAAATCAAAGCAATATCTTTTAGGATCCACCTCCCAGAGTAATGAAAATAAAAACAAAAATAAACAAATAGGATCTAATTAAACTTAAAAGCTTTTGCACAGCAAAGGAAAGCATAAACAAAGCAAAAAGACAACCCACAGAATGGGAGAAAATATTTGCAAATGATGTGACTGACGAGATTAATCTCCAAAATATACAAATAGCTCATGCAGCTCAATATCAAAAAACAAACAACCCAATCAAAAAATGGGCAGAATATCTAAATAGACATTTCTCCAAAGAAGACATACAGATGGCCAAAATGCACATTAAAAGATGTTCAACATCACTAATTATTAGAGAAATGCAAACCAAAACTACAATGAGATCACCCTACACCAGTCAGAAGGACCATCGTCAAAAAGTCTACAAACAATAAATGCTGGAGAGAGTGTGGGGAAAAGGGAACCCTCTTGCACTGTTGGTGGGAATGTAAATTGGTACAACCACTATGGAAGACAGTATGGGTGTTCCTTAAAAAACTAAAAATAGAACTACCACATTATCCAGCAATCCCACTCCTGGGCATATATCGAGGGAAAACCATACTTTGAAAAGATACATGCACCCCAATGTTCATTACAGCACTACTTACAATAGCCAAGACATAGAAGCAACCTAAATGTCCATCAACAGAAGAATGGATAAATAAGATGTGGTACCTTTATACAATGGAATATTTACTCAGCCATAAAAAAAGAATGAAATAATGCCATTTGCAGCAACATGGATGGACCTAGAAATTATCATACTATGTGAAGTAAGTTAGTCAAAGACAAATATTATATGATATCACTTATAAGTGGAATCTTAAAAAAAGGATACACATGAACTTATTTAAAAAACAGAAACAGACTCACAGACTTGGAAAACAAACTTATGGTTATCAAATGGGAAAGGTGGGAGGGAGGGATAAATCAGGAGTTTGGGATTAACATATACACATTACTATATATAAAATAATCAACAAGAACCTTCTTTATAGCACAAGGAGCTCTACTCAATATTCTGTAATAACCTATATGGGGGAAAAAAACCTGAAAAAGAATGGATATATGCATATGTATATAACTGAATCACTTTGCTGTACACCTGAAATTAACACTACATTGTAAATCAACTATACTCCAAAATAAAATAAAAATTGAATTTAAAAAACAGCATTTAAAAAAGCATGTAAAAAAACCAACCATACGATTATCTCAATAGATGCAGAAAAAAACTTTTGATAAAATTCAACATCCATTTATGAGAAAAACTCTCCAGAAAGTGGGCATAGAGGGAACATACCTCAACATAATAAAGGCCACAAACCCACAGCTAACATCATACTCAATGATAGAAAAACTGAAAGTATTCCCTTTAAGATCAGGAACAAGACAAGGATACCCACTCTCACCACTTTTATTCAACATAGTTTTGGAAGTCCTAGCCACAGCAATCAGAGAAGAAAAAGAAAAGAAATCCAAATTGGAAAGGAAGAAGTAAAACTGTCATTGTTTGCAGATGACATGATACTATACATAGAAATTCCTAAAGATGCTACCAGAAGACTACTAGGGCTCATTAATGAATTCGGTAAAGTTGCAGGATACAAAATTAATACACAGAAATCTCTTGCCTATCTATACACTAAAAACAAAAGATCAGAAAGTGAAATTAAGGAAACAAGCCCTTTACCACCACATCAAAAAAGGATAAAATACCTAGGAATAAACTTACCTAAGGAGGCAAAAGACCATACTCTGAAAACTTTAAGATGCTGATGAAAGAAACTGAAGATGACACAAACAGTTGGAAAGATACTGTGTTCTTGGATTGGAACAATCAATATTGTTAAAATGACCATACTGTCCAAGGCAATCTACAGATTCAATGCAATCAAATTAACAATTCACAGAACCAGAACGAAAAATTTCTAAATTTGTATGGAAACACAAAAGACCCCAAACAGACAAAACCATCTTGAGAAAGAAAAATGGAGATGGAAGAATCACACTCCCTGACTTCAGACTATAATACAAAGCTACAGTAATCAAAACAGTATGGTACTGGCACAAAAACAGACACATAGATCAGTGGATCAGGATGGAAAGCCCAGAAATAAACCTACACACTTATGGTTAATTAATCTATGACAAAGGGAGCAAGAATATACAATGGAGAAAAGACAGTCTCTTGTATAAGTGATACTGGGAAAACAGAACAGCTACATGTAAAAGAATGAAATTTAAACATTCTCTAATACTATATACAAAAAATAAACTCAAAATGGATTAAAGACCTAAATGTAAGCCCAGATACTATAAAATTCCTAGAGGAAAACATAGGCAGAACACTCTTTGACATAAATCGCAGCAATATTTTTTTGGATCTGTCTCCTAGAGTAATGGAAACAAAAGCAAAAATAAACAAATAGGATCTTATTAAACTTAAAAGCTTTTGCACAACAAAGAGAACCATAAACAAAATGAAAAGACACCCTACAGAATGGGAGAAAATATTTGCAAACGATGCGACCGAGATTAATTTCCAAAATATGCAAACAGCTCATACAGCTCAATGTCAAAAGAACCATACAACTCAATCAAAAAATGGAAGAAGACCTGAAGAGACATTTTTCCAAAGAAGATATACAGATAGCCAATAGGCACATGAAAAGATGCTCATCACTGTTAATTATTAGAGAAATGCAAATCAAAACTACAATGAGGTATCACCTCACATCAGTCAGAATGGGTATCATCAAAAAGTCTACAAATAACAAATGCTGGAGAGGGTGTGGAGAAAAGGGAACCCTCTTACACTGTTGGTGGGAATGTAAATTGATACAGCCACTATGGAGAACAGTATGGAGCTTCCTTAAAAAACTAAAAATAGAGTTACCATATGATCCAGCCTGGGTGTATTATCTGGAAAAGAAGAAAAATCTAACTTGAAAAGATAAATGTTTCCCATTGTTCATAGCAGCACTATTTACAATAGCCAAGAGATGGAAGCAACCTAAATGTCCATCAACAGATGATTGGATAAAGAATATGTGAGATATATATATATATATATATATATATATTATGGAATATTACTTAGCCTTAAAAAGAATGAAAAAGACAGAGAAAGACAAATATCATGTGATACCACTTATATGTGGAATTTTTAAAAAATGATACAAATGAACCTACTTACAAAACAGAACTAGACTCAAGACATAGAATACAAACTTATGGTTACCAAAAGGGAAAGCGAGGGTAGGGATAAATTAGAAATTTGGGATTAACAGATACACACTACCAACACTACTACGTATTAAATAGATAGAAAACAAAGACCTATTGTATAGCACAGGGAACTGTATTCAATATCTTATAACAACCTATAATGGAAAAGAATCTGAAAAAGAATAGATATAGATACAGATGTATAACTGTATCACTTTGCTGTACACCGGAAACATTGTAAATCAACTATACTTCAATTGAAAAATACAAAAAAAATAAAAGAGAGAGAGACAAGGAGGTAACTAATATGATGGCCCTCCTGTGGTGAATGGGGAAACCCATGGATAATACACAGAATAACTGAATGCTGGAAACACTAAGGCAATAGTTTCACAGGTATAGTTGGAGGTAACTATACCTGTGAAACTACAGGCCCTAAGTTATATGTTACTGAAAGTCATCTTTTTTAAAAAATGGAAGACAGTGCCCTTGAAGAAACATTGTATGAGATTTTACGAGATTTTAGGGAGTTGGGATGTGATGGGGTTAGAAGACTTGGGTTTAGGTTCGGAGGCCACCACTCATGTCACCTTGGTCAAATCACAGTTTCTCTTGGCTTTTGTTTCTTCTCATGGTGAAGGAAATATCTGTGCATTTCACAGAATCACATTTTGGAAATTATCTCAAATAAGAAAGCACCAACCATTAATTTTCAGAATGCTGGCCTTTGGGAAAATGAACATTTCGTAATATGTGGCTTAATGTAAGACAGAGAAGATTTACGTAAAATAATTTTTTAACTAAGAAGTTCTTTATATAACGTTTTTCTTCTGAAGAACTCAAGTTTATTTCATAGCTGTGTAGCTGTTCTCGGACTGCCGGGGGTTGTGCTTCCACTCAGCTACCTACTAACCGGTAAGTTTCTTAACCCTTCTCAGGCTCAGTTTCTTCATCTCGGGCTCATCTATCTACCCTATTGTGGTGTGGAAATATATTCAATAATCTTTGAGAAGTACATATCACAGTGCCTGGCACATAGTAAGTGCTCAGTAAATATTGTTACTGTTTTTTTATCCTTCCATCCGTCATTGATTTCATTAGCAGACATGCAGAACTGCAATCTAGACCTTCTGATCTAGACCTTTTCTGTTAAAGCCTTGGCTAAAATGTAAATTCAGCCAGTAGTTCTCTTATATACTGGTTTAATATGGTTAAATATGGAGTTTTATTGAAGGACATAATCAAAATGTTGAAACATTATCTCTTAAATCTCAGAAAATTACTGGGGAGCAGGTAGGATAAAGCAAACCATAATTCTACCCAAATTTTTATTTCATTGCTTATAAGGTGTAAGATGTTTTTGTTTTCCATAAAGCAAAAGATTTTATTTTTGGAATCGATAGAAGTATAGTTATTATGAATTTGGTTCATGTTTTTACATCCCAGTAGAAATGTGGCAATACACGTAGAAAAGTTTCAGGAATTATTTTTCTCCAAATGCACCATTTTATTTTATAACCTTGGCTATGACTATAGGAGCAGGACACACACACACACACACACACACACACACACACGGCATAGGCATGGCTACAGGAAGCCATAAGATCTGTTGTAGCCATCTTGTACCACCAATACAGATTACAACTGTGTCATCCTGTGAGAAATCCACATTGCTATCAACTGCTGCCTGAGACTTTGCAAACCAATGTGGCTCCTTTCATGATTGAGATTTCTGAGAAAATCCCCTAGTTTTACTTTTCATCTAATTTGTTTGTCCCCTCCCCACTTTACACGCTGAATCATTGCTATTCGTTCCTGTGGGCTTTGTGAGGGCAGAGACCGCACTACCACATTCCCAGGTGTATCCCTAGTGCCCAGCCCACTTCATGGCTCATGGCAGGCACTCAGTAAATATTTGTTCAAAGAGTGGATTAATCTTCAAATATTAAGGAATTTAAGTATCTATTTTGCCTACATTTAAAAAGCATAAAACACAATGTTTTGCCCTAACACTTAAATCTCTTCAATTTGAAGGAATTAAGGAACAAGATAGCATTGTGTAACTGCTAGCTGTACCTTGTCTTATGTCAGAAATGTTAATAAAATTCATTGTACTTTATTCTAACCTTATGACAATTAGATGACTGCCTTATAGTTAAAAGTCTCTTAATTTTGAAATTGAGACTTCACCTTTTTAGGCCTATTGCATCTTTCTGCTGGTTATATAACTCCTTTAAACCATAAAGAGATTGCATTCACATCTTTCGATTCTAGAACCGCTGGAGGTTTAGAAGATGTCAGTTTTGCCTTGAGGTTGCAGTGCCTACCATTCGTTGAGAAGTGAGGCTCAGAGGACCTGCAGTGTATCAGTTAAAGGAGGAAAGTGCTTCCACCTAATTAACAGCAAGTCTTTCCTGAAAGAGAGACAAGAGACAGTGGGACATAGGTAAAGGCCACAGAGCTGTCCCTCCTGAATGTGTCTATCTACGCTGGATGGATATCAGAGTGGTACTTTCATTTTCTAAGGCAAAATGTTTAGACACCTGGGACCGACGCTGGAGCAGTTTCTACTGGAACGTTCTCAAAACTATATGACACTTTAAGGCAGCAGTCGGCAACCTTTTTGGCAGCAGGGACCGGTTTTGTGGAAGACAATTTTTCCGTGGGGCAGGGGGCAGTGGTGGATGGTTCAGGCGGTAACGCGAGCGATGGGGCGCGGCAGAGGATGCTTCGCTCGCTCGCCTGCCGCTCACCTCCTGCTGTGCGGCCCGGTGCATGGCTGGGTACCGCTCCGTGGCCCGGGGGTTGGGGACTCCTGCTTTAAGGAATGTCTCTGAACGCCATTATACAGATCAAGCCAAAGAAAGCACTGTTTTGATTTTAATGGTTTGTGACTTCTAGTGCGTGTCCTGTCCTTGGGTCCTGGCCGCTGTGACACTGTGTGTGCTCTTCACTGTAGAGGCATGTGTTTCTCCAGGTCTGTCAGCATGGGAAGGAAGGTCAGGGTGAAGGAAGGGTATCCTGAAACAAACCACTTTGACCGTATCATTAAATTGAAGCCCAGTTCTACCTTAAGTCATTTGATTCTTGAGTTCAAGAAAGCTAATAATACCATAATCATACCAGAAAAATTTTGAGGAGAGAATAGTTCCAATCTCTTTGGGTGATTCTAGTACCTTCAGGTTAAAAACTTGATATTATTTGATCCTATGATTATTTTATTATGTTATTAAATGAGAGGATAACATTGAATGACCCAAAATATGTTTAATTTGAAAGTTTTGGTTAAATATATTGTGTTTAAAAATAGTAACTGTCTGGCAGGAATAAAGATGCAGACATAGAGAATGGACTTGAGGACACGGGGAGGGGGAAGGGTAAGCTGGGACGAAGGTGAGAGAGTGGTATGGACATATATACACTACCAAATGTAAAATAGATAGCTAGTGGGAAGCAGCCACATGGCACAGGGAGATCAGCTCGGTGCTTTGTGACCACCTAGAGGCGTGGGATAGAGGATGGGAGGGAGATGCAAGAGGGAGGGGACATTATGGGGATATAAGTATACATATAGCTGATTCACTTTGTTATACAGCAGAAAAAAAAAAAAAAAAAAAAAAAAAAAGATCTTAAAAAAAAAAGTAACTGTCTGGATCTCCCAAACTCACATCTTGGAAAAAGAATATCTCCATGCCTACCAGGAGTCCCTCTGTCCAATAAATGACTCCTTCAAGAAATGATATGGCCCCCACCCTCACAATCGGTCTGCTCTAGTCCCTACCAGACCCTCAGGAGTGGCAGTTGTGTGGCCTTTTACTTGTGTCTATGTTCTTTTGTCTCTTTCTGGAATTAGAACCACTTCCTTCCTCTAACTGATGCACACTTCATGTCACTTCAGCCCATTGCCCTGATAATCCTAGGTTCCCATCAGTTTAGGGCAGCAGTTCTCAAACTTTTTGGTCTCAAGACTCCATTACACTCTATAAAACTATTGATGGCTCCTCAAAATTTTGTTGATTTATCTATCAATATTTACCATTTTAGAAATTAAAACAGAAATTAGAATATGTATTTATTTCTTTTTAAAAATCCATTATACATTAACATTTTTTGAAAAATAACATTTTGAAGAAATTTAGTAAGAAGAGCAGTATAATTTTAATTTTTGAAAGTCTCTAACATCTGGCTTAATAGAAAATATTCTTATCTGCCTCTGCATTCAATCTGTTGCAATCTGTTGCTCTGGTTAAAGAATATGAAGAAACTCTGGTCTCACATAGATATGTAGTTGGAATAGGAAAGGAGTATTTTAATAGCCTTTTCAAATAATTGTGGCTATTCTTCAATAATACTAGAGTAAAACTCAGCAGATCATAGTTTCTTAAAGGCTGGTTACAAAGCAGAGTCTGAAACTGTATCAATGAACTTTTAAAATTTATTACATTAAAATCCAATGGTCTGGACTTCCCTGGTGGCGCAGTGGTTAAGAATCTGCCTGCCAATGCAGGGGACACGGGTTCGAGCCCTGGTCCAGGAAGATCCCACATGCCGCGGAGCAACTAAGCCCATGCGCCACAACTACTGAACCTGCACTCTAGAGCCTGTGAGCCACAACTACTGAAGCCCATGCTCCTAGAGCCCGTGCTCCACAACAAGAGAAGCCACTGCGGTGATAAGCCTACACACTGCAGGGAAGAGTAGCCCCTGCTCGCCGCAACTAGAGAAAGCCCGTGCACAGCAACGAAGTCCCAATGCAGCCAAAAAACAAAACAAAACTAAACTAAACCAATGGTCCAATGGTCTATCTTGCACTCTGAATGAGTTTTGTAGCATCATGCATTGGTTATTTTAAAAATATTAGTTCACTGAGTTATGCAGTTCTTCCAAATATTTACTCATTTTAATATATAATATCCAAAAAATCGCATTTGATAATAGCACCCCAATCTCATCTGTAAGTACTGGGCAACTCATAATATTTGATACAAGTTCTCCAAAATTCTAATTTTTGATTGAAAGCTCAAATTTTATCATTAGCAACAAATACTTTCAATTATTTACCTTGAAGTGACATTTTCATTTTCATTTTTTATCTAAAAGATAAAGTCTGGGGCTTCCCTGGTGGCACAGTGGTTAAGAATCCGCCTGCCAATGCAGGGAACACGGGGTTCAGACCCTGGTCCGGGAAGATCCCACATGTTGCGGAGCAACTAAGCTCGTGTGCCACAACTACTGAGCCTGCGCTCTAGAGCCTGCCAGCCACAACTACTGAGCCCGCGCTCTAGAGCCTGCCAGCCACAACTACTGAGCCCGCGTGCCACAACTACTGAAGCCCGTGTGCCTAGAGCCTGTGCGCCGCAACAAGAGAAGCCACCGCAATGAGAAGCCCATGCATCGCAACAAAGAGCAGCCCCCGCTCGCTGCAACTAGAGAAAGCCTGTGCACAGCAACGAAGACCCAACACAGCCATAAATAAATAAATAAATATTAAAAAAAAAGATAAAGTCTGAATAACCACAGCTTGTCAGTCATTCTTTCAAGTAAAAATGGTGTTCCATTAAAAAGTGGCTAGTTCAGCTTGAAATTCAGTCACACAAGTGCTTTTCATGGAAACAACCATTTACTTCGAGACACAGCAGAATGAGAAAGCCTGTGCACAGCAACGAAGACCCAACACAGCCATAAATAAATAAATAAATATTAAAAAAAAAGATAAAGTCTGAATAACCACAGCTTGTCAGTCATTCTTTCAAGTAAAAATGGTGTTCCATTAAAAAGTGGCTAGTTCAGCTTGAAATTCAGTCACACAAGTGCTTTTCATGGAAACAACCATTTACTTCGAGACACAGCAGAATGCTTTTGTGCACTTCCTATTTTGTCATGCATAATATTAAAAAGGTGTGTACTCAAGAGCTGAAATTGAATAAAACATCCTTTCTACTGCTTCATCAAGGACTTTCTTAGGTGGAGCTGGCTCTCTGTTTTGCCAGTGCATAGCAGTAAAGAATACAATAACTCCTAGTACAGTTTAGTATCACCTCCTTGATTGCTATAAGGGCACCGTTTTTGCCCACCATGGCTTTTGCACCATCAGTGCAAATTTTGACAGAGTTGTACAGAATAAACCATGAGATCTGAAAAAGTTATTGAACACTTTGACCATTTCAGCACAAGTATTTATATAATAAAAGATCTTCAATGACTAATCAGGGCTGATATGGACAAATATAAGCAAAACAGCAAATCCAGTCACATCTGCAGATCTGTCCATTTTTAAGGCACAGGTGCAATTCAGTAGATATTAATCTTCTTGTTTGCAGTGAAATCTGTAATTTGACAAGTTCTTGTGTCTTTAGGAAGTGGCACTGGATGCTTTACTGATTTTTCATCCAGCAGGCATTCAGCAATGTCAATTTGCAGGACTTTATCATTCTTTCAACTATTGTGTATACTTCTCTAGCCAATGCTAGACATGTAACTCACCCTGGGAGATGATTTGGCATCTTTTCTGTGGCTAGTTTGAAAACCTGAAACAAACAATATTAGCTTTTAAAGAGCATATCATGTCTACATGTAAACTATTCCTTTTTCTTTAAACTCTGATCAGTCTCAAAATGACAATTTGAAATTGTTTTGTTGCATAAGACATAATAAGGTGAATTATTAGCATCCATATACAGGTGAGGGGGAAGGTATCTTTCCTTGTATTTTCACTTCTTATTAATGGTTTCATCCAGCTTCTTTGAAGTTGATTCTCTCTTCCATGTGTCAGAGAACTCTGATATTTCACTTTCATCTTCTTCAGCATCTTTGGACATAGATGGTACATAAGTGGATTGAGAAAGTGAGTCTTATCTCTTGTTTTTAAGCCAACAATCCATCCTTAAAGATAATAAAAGTGTCCTATAGATATTTCTATTGATTGATTGATTAACTGATTGCCATGCTACATGGCTTACGGGATCTTAGTTCCCCGACCAGGGACTGAACCCGGGCCATGGCAGTGAAAGCGCCAAGTCCTAACCACAGGACCACCATGGAATTCCCTATTTCTTTTTATTTAGAATAAAATAATGAATTCTAAAGAAACCATATGAGGCTTAAATTTCTTAATTTGAAAAGTTTTTGAAAAAATTTTAAATATTATTGCAACAACAACAAAGTATACTTATTTCTTGTTGAGCTTCCAAACGTATGCAAGGAAAACTTCAGGATTTCAAAACAATACATTGGACAATAAGTTATACAAATTATAGCAGGTGTAAGGAAAGATAGTAAGAACATTGTCCAAGTATTACGAACAAACTGAGTTAATCTCTGAAAAAGCACATATTTATATGCTAAACCTAACACCTTAGAAAATTCTAGAAAACACAAGAATACACAAAGCACACCTTCCATTATTTGCCAGAACAATGATGTCATCATACACCATGTGGCCTCTGGAAAACTCCACTATATACTTGTGAGAGGATGAAAGTAAAAAAAGCAAATAATGTCTTAGCATTATTATAAATTACTTTTGACCTCACAGACCTCCTGGAATTTCTCAGAGCCCTCAGAACCCCCCAGACTACACTCTAGGGAGCCATCAGTTTTTAATGCATTTAAATTATCTTAAATATGCCAAGGGGGTGAGGTATGCTACTTTTTCTTTATTTGATGCACCTTAAAAAGCCTAAATTAGATTTTAGGATTTACTGATGCCTTGAATGAAATAATCAGTGGTTCCCAAGATTAACAGTCCAAGAGCCACAGATTCAAACTTAGATCCAGCAACTCCTTCCACCTTTGCAGTATGAATCTGGAAGCCTAGTCAGTTCTGGTAAAGAAGCTAGAAATAGCTATTTGATAAATTTATGAATTTAAATTCCCACATGCTAATCCTCCAGATCCCTTCATAATCACTAATTTTCCTTCAAATAGGAAACTGAAGCAGCTAGAAATGTTTGTATATGGTTGGAATTTAATCACTTTGTATTTTGAACATTCCTTCTGAAAGAAATTTCCTTCAATTCAATACAAAATACATGAGTACCATGCACCCAATACTAACTAGGTACTTCAGGGAATAAAACAGGTGCATACTCCTCCTTCTCAATTAATTTTTGCAAATACTTACTGCATGAAACAAAGGACGTATGGTTAAATGTTGCCTCAGATGTAGGTTATAAGCAATAAGAATAGAGATTTGGGGGTTTCACAGAGAAGGTGATGGATAGAGACAGGGTGGAGGCCCATTCCAGGGGATTCATGGTTTGGACTAAGGAACTGAAGCTGGAAGCTGGAGCCAAGCCTGAGGGATTGGAGGTCATTGGGACTGTAAATATTTGCACACAGCCACATCCAGAGCTGGAGAGGTGAAGGGAAAGGACTGGAATAGTTCTTTCTTCTTCTCCCTCCTACCCTCCAATTGCCTTTAGTTGAGCCAGGAGGATAGAAAGTAAACCAAGGGACGTGAGGGAGGCAACTCCAGAGTGAATCATAGCCAAAAGAGGTTGTCAAAATAAAATGACCAAGAGCATCAGGACACCACTGTCCGTGGTAGACCAGATGTACTGCTTAGATCTCCATCCCAGAAGGGACCTGCTATCCATCTACAGGAAGCATTGGCAGTCAGCCTCCAACTTTCAGCTCCTTCAGGTTCGGCCTCAGCCACAAAGAGCCACTTCGCTGCAAAAAGCTACCATGCTCAAGGTCATACCCTTCCCAGGGCAGTTTGCATCCATTAACAGAGAGGCAGGGATGTAAAGGCACAGCCATCCTAGACGACTCTGCACAATGGTGTTTGCTCCAAAGCTCCCTGCTGGATTGGCTGAGGCCTTGATGCAATTCAACTTCTCCTTCTGACCCGTGCTTTTCTGCTTCTTCTTGCAGGTGGGGATCCCTAAGAATATCTTGCACCCCAAATTCTGCCCCAGTATCTGATTGTGGAGAATCTAACCTGTGACATTCTCTCATCCAGAGCAGAATATATATATATGCATGTTTATGTATATGTGTACACATTTATGTATATGTACATATGCCTATGTATACATATAATATTTATTAATTACTTTCTCCATTCAAAAGTACACTGCCTACAAATTATCACCAAATTGTGTTTTCAACCTATATTATAAATATAGCTGTTATTTCCCCCTGATGAAAACCTTTGTTGCCAAAAAATTTTTATAATGGCAAAATTATTTATTTTTCCCACTAATCCCTACGTAATTTTTGACCATTTTGGAGATACTAAGAGCCTAAATATGCACCATTTGTTCAGAACAGTAGGGCAAGATATAAACATATACAATCAACTAGTTTACTGGTAATTGTAGGCATTAGCTGTAACTTACATATGACACAGCTATGAATGTTCGTACCAGGCTCTCAGAACTTGACTGGGAGATGGCATAATGTTTTTTATTTTACTTTTTATGTTTGGCCACGCTTCTCGCCTCGTGGGATCTTAGTTCCCTGACCAAGGATCGAACCTGCACCCTTGGCAGTGAAAGCACGGAGTCCTAACCACTGGACCACCAGGAAATTCTCAAGAGATAATGTTTATTTAGAACAGGACGTCCAACAGTTATATTCAGCTTCAGATCCCTGCACCTAGCGTTATTGTTTTGGCCTCAGTAATATTAATCATAAGTAAGAGTAATTCTTGGTAAGAATGGAAAATATTCCAGTTGTAACTTCAAAAATATGGTATCTGGAAGATTGAAAGTCACTTTCTCAGCAATGCCTGGTGTAAGCCTTAGTTTTGACACCTCTATTTAGTAGCACACTCCATCCTTTACACTCGTGTACAGTGCAGAGGACCAGGGTCTGACTGAACTGGATCTGTTTGCAGGAAACTCAAGCAAGGTCAAGCCTTTTCTGAAAGACCTTCCATCAAAGGAGTTGGACTAGAGGATCCCTAAGGTTGTTCTTTTTCTAACATCCCAGGTCCCAAGTTCTGTGTTATGTTGACACATGGGTTATTTTGAGTCCTGAGAAGTAGATTAAACAATGATTTTAAATGTTTATTTTAAGCAAGGCTTTTTATATAAAACAACGACAAGCAAATGTGACACCCCTAAAATTCGTCATGAGAAATAGGTGTTCCTTTTGTGAAGCCCAGGTGGGAGGGCAGCCCTGGGCTGGACTGGAAGCCCAGCAGAGGCATGTTTGGCATTCTTCCCACGTGTCCTCTCTGCCCTGCCTGGTGACTCAGGCCTGCCTCTCACCATCCTGCCCCTCTCACCACAGCTCCCGAATATCACTTCTACAGTCGCTGCTCCACTGACTCCCCAGGGCCACAGAATGCAATCCAGATCCCATAGGCTGGCATACAGGACCTCTGTGGTCTGACCACTGGCCACCTTTCTAACTGCCCTTGAGCCTCTCTCCCACCTATGCACTCTGTCTCCAGCTGCTCTGGAATCCTCACAGGCCACGAACACGTCACTCATTCTCTCAGCTCTGCCTTTGTGCCTGCTGTTCCTCTTTGTCCTCACGCCACCCTTTCCTCTGTCCACCCACCCCCATCTGCCTGGCAAAGCCCTGCTTAACCCCCTGCCCCATTCCCTCCCTCTGTTTTTTCCTCTGACTCCTCCCACCTGCTCTGGATTTCCTTTCTACTCTGTTCATAGCTCCATTACAAGCAGGCTTTTTGCATTAGAGACCACTAATTTTTCACACCAGACACCTCACTTGCATGTGAATGCCTGCGGAGCTAGAGAAGGATCTGGTTCACCGTTGCACCACCAGCGCTGTCACAGTGCCTGATACACGGCGAGCCTCAGTCACTGCTGCATGTAGAAAACTGAATTAATGGCCTCCTTCCACCACACCCCCCGCCCAACTCTGCTGAGAGAACTGTTTTTGTCTTGTTTTGTTTGCTTATATTAATTCTTTCCTTCTGGCCAAAGCATCTCCAACAAATGGGAGAATTCTAGAGAGTGACTTTCAAACAAATCATATGCCAACTCCAATGCCCAGCATCTAATAAGCAAGTACTAAAACTTCACTGAATTAATGACTAGAGCCCCCATCAATAGGCAACGCTATGCCTTTCTTTTCTAACCCAGTGGTAACTCAATTTCAGGCTAGCGGGAAGAGATATGACGGAGGGAGAAGTAGGTCTCTCAGTGCCCTCAAGTCATGGCATATGGGGGTTACTGTAGTCTAAATGTTTTGTGTCCCCCCCACCTCCCCTGGCAAATTCCTACGTTGAGATCTAACCCGCAAGGTGATGGTATTAGGAGGTGGGGCCTTTAGGATGTGCTTAAGTGATGAGAGTGGAATCCTCATGAATGGGATTCATGCCCTTATAAAAGAGACTCCAGAGAGAGACCTAGCACCTTCCACCAGGTGAGGCTACAACGATACGTCTGCAACCCAAAAGAGGGCCCTTACCTGACTATGCTGGCACCCTGATCTCAGACTTCCAGCCTCCAGAACAGCGAGGAATGCATTTCTGCTGTTTTTAAGCTACCCAGTCTCAGGCACCTTGTTAGAGCAGCCTGAATGAACTAAGGCAGGGGGCCACCTGCTCATACACCTGGTTAAATATGGCTCCCAGAGCGTAAAAAAGGGATTACTTCAACCCTTTTCCTGGGCTCTGAGGGTATTAGTATTAGTTTAGTAAACTGAAGCAAAAAGGTAAAGTAAGCCTTGGGAAACGGGGGTTGAGTACTGGTGTGGCTGAAGTTGGTAGAGTCTCCCTCATCTACAGGTTTCATGGATATGATTGATGTTTGACTCTTGTCAAGTGGGGCTGCAGGGAGGTTCCAAGGCAGCCCTTTCACTAGGACTAGGAAACAGAGAAGGTGTGGGAAAATGTGTCTGAGAAGCTTACCCAGCACAAACATATTTGCTGCCGAACTATGAAATTGTTAAATCCATGCCACTAGCCTGTTATTTAAAACATCGTCATAAAATTGCCTGCTGAAGCAGAAAAGAGAGCTTTGTGCACCTCTTGAGGGAGCGTTATGTGCTCAAGTGTGAGTCCCTGCCTCCTCCTCTCCTCAGTACTTAGTATCTGTGTTTCCTAAGACCCTGTGCTGCTCTCTGCTCCATGAGTTTCAACTAGGATTTGAGCTCCTTGAGAACAAGGTCTTTACTATCATCTTCCTCTCTTATGCTGGGCACACAGCAGCTGCTCAATAGATGAGCATCTAATTAGACTGGAAGATGTTAACATTGCCAAGGCTGAATTGCCACCATGTGGCAGCATGGAGAGTCCAAAAATAGCTCCCTTTATTGCTCTGCACCAGATATGCCTGTTATCCCTTTTAATCCTCATAAACTACCCTGTACGGTAAGTGCTCTTATTATCCCAGTTTACAGATGTGTACACTGAGGCTTGGAGAAGTTAATCAGGTAGTCTGAGGTCACAAAGCTAGAGATTAGTGAGGGTAAATTTTAACTCAAGAACTTTCACTTCTGGTATTGCCTGAGAAAGATCCTACCAGACCAGCCCTCCTGCAGATAATAACTATAAACTCTGAACAGAATGCAGATGATAACTAAAGTAGAACACAGCTATCTGAAGGCACTGGTGAGTGAACAAAAGCAGGCAGATTCTGGTGAGGACTCCATGCTTGGAGGAGAGGAGTTGTATGGAATGAGTTGCCATTTCCACAGCTTTTAGTCTAGAGCCAGACAGTCAGTGTGGCACATGGGACAGTGGGAGTGCTGGTGGAACAAACTGCTGTCTTTCTGGGGAACCAGAAGACTAAACATGGGGGAACCACAGCTGCTGGAAGGGACTCCCAGAAGACAGAGAGCTGGAGAAGGGATCCCCAAATTCTGCCTGCCCACATCTCTACTGACCCCTGAATCACACTTATGCAGAACAAACTCAAAGCAGCTCTGTTGAGGACAAAAGATCTGAATTGAGATTGGAGGTTGTGGGCAAAAAAAGGATTTGCTGCAGTTTGAGTCCAACAAAGATACTAGTCTGCTTTAAAAAGAAAAGAAAAAAAAAGAAAGAAAAGAAAAAAAAAGAAAGAAAAGAAAGAAAGAAAGAAAGAAAGAAAGAAAGAAAGAAAGAAAAAGAAAAAGAAAAAGAAAAAGAAAGAAAAAAATTTTTTAAGAAATGAAAAGAAAGAGTGCTTATCAGGGTAAAATAACATAATCCATAATCCAGAGTCTCCATAAATTAATGTTCATAATGCCTGGGATACAGTCCAAAATTACTCAAAATAAAAAGATAGAAAAAAATGGAACACATTCTCGAGAGAAAAGAATATCAACTGAGGATAAAACCTGAGGTGAATGGGATATGGAATTAGCTGAAAATTTTAAAGCAGCTATCATAACTATCCTCAGTGAAGTAAAAGAAAATATGCTCACAATGAAGACAAAATTTCAGCAGAAAATTAGAAAAAGTGATATTCTTAAAAAATTGTATGTAAATATATAATATATATAAAATATATAATGGCTGAATTTTTAGAAAATCTACTGGATAAATTTAAAAGCAGAATGGAGATAACAGAGGAAAAAGTAAGTGAACTTGAAGATAGAGCAGTAGAAACTATCCAATATGGAGAACAGAATTTTTTGTGTGTTTTTTTTAAAAGACTGAAAATAAATAAATAAATAAAAGCCTCAGGCATCTCTTAGATGATATTAGTCGAAAATGTGTGTAATTGAAATTCCAGAAGGGGAAAAAAAAGAAAATAGGGCAGAAAAAAAAAAAATACTTGAAGAAATAACGACTGGAAATTTCCTCTAATTGTTTAAAACATAAAGCTATAGATTCAAAGTATTCAAAGAATGCCAAGCAGGCTGTGCTAAAGCACGTTACAGTCAAAATATTGAAAGTTGAATACAAAGGGCAAACGTTGCTGAGGTAGCAAGAAAAGAATAGCATATTGTGTTCAAGGAAAAACAATTCAATAAATGGCTGACTTCTTATCGGAAATTATGAAGGCCAGGAGAGAGTGGAACAATATTTCCAAAGTGCTGAAAGGAAATCTGTCAGCCCTGAATTCTATATCTAGCAGAAAAAAATCCTTTAAGAATGAAGGTAAAATAAGGACATTTTCAGATAAAAGAAAACTAAGAGAATTTGACACCATCAGACCTTCACAAAGAAATGCTAATGGAAGTTTTTCAGGCAAAAGGAAATGATATCAGAGTGAAATTCAAATCATCAGAAAGGAATGAAGCAAAAGGAGTACTAGGCAGCATTAGAACTTGCTTCCTCTCTTTTGGCCCAAACCCCTCTGCTAGCCCAAAAGTCAGAGACAAGATTGCCAGGTTTCCAAACAATCCGTGTCATTTTGTTAAAACTATTGATAAATACCATTTACAGTATCGTACCATTTACAACAGGATAAAAAACATCGAGTACCTAGGAATAAATCTAACAAAAAATGTTCAAGGAAAATTGAAAACTACAAAACATTGCTGGGGGGAATAAAAGAAAAGAGGAGACTATGCTGGTGGAGCACATTTGGTCCACCCCCTCTGCAGGTTCTGCCTTGGTGGTCTAATGCCCCAATTTAGAATGGGGAGCAGATGGAAAACATGGGCCTCTGGCTGCTCTCCAGCTCTTGAGTTTATGTTACACATCCAACTACTTAGAAACAGTCTGACTTCTCTCTTGCTAAGTCCATATTCTAAATTTCTAGCCAATTGGCCCACTCCTGAAACAATTAACCATAACCATGCAGTACTGCATAAAAGAGCTACCAGTACCAACTGCTTTTACCAAATGAGTTGGGAGGAGGCCGTTTCTACAAAGTGAGCAGGATGGCAGCTCATTTGGTGTCTAGTACAGTAAGAAAAGAAAGAAGAAAACTCTCTTGATGTTCCAGCAGGCAAATGCTAGGGTGAAACTACATCTTAGGAAAGTCTCCTTATTGGGAGGGTGCAGGATGTGCTAGTAAGGGGGAAAAGAGAAGGAACAGGAGGAGCTGGAGACCAAAAAAACATTTGGAATCAGGCATGGAAGATGTTGGCGGGGATAATCAGCAGGAATATGCAGGTGTAGCCACACCAGTTCTTGTTAATATTGAAACTTCCATAATGGTTGGTCACGAGTGTAATAGCAACTGCATCATGTGGTAAATGAATGATATACATTTTGGCACGTGGCATTTATCTCAAAAACCACACAGCAATGCCATTTCAGAATATTTGTCTGGTTTGGGCAGTGGAGTTCAGAGCTGAGGGGAGGAGTACAGCTTGGAGGGTGGCAGACATCCTGCTGTTTATTTCAGGTGTTGGGGACGTGCTTATTCTCCATGATCGTTCACTTTTCTAGAGCCCTCTCCAGTATTCTCATCCATTTCCTCCTTCAGGACTCACAACGTTCTTGAGCGGGGCTGTGAGGGCCTCCATTTCAACTGAAGCGGAGGGCGAGGCTTAGAGGTAGGGGTAGCTGTTCAGGGTTGGCTCTGCGGGCAGAGCCAGCTTTCAGGTCACCAGCGATGACATCGGTGCCTGCTGTGAGAGCCTGCCTGGGGGCCTTGGTCACGGTGGCACTGTGCCCCCGCCTTGGCCCACTGGGAGGTCCTCTGCGGGCTCAGAGGACAGTATGTGCAGATGACTTCCTGCCTCAAGCACCTGAGACTCTGCCCAAGGGCTTTGTCTGGGCCCGAGCACACTTTGCCTGTGGGCAGGTCAGACTGAAGGTTTGGGGGAGTTAATTCTCTTCAGGGGCACCCCTCAAACCACAAAGGACCAGAGTGGGTGGAGATACCCCAGCTTCCTCCCTGTTCCAGCCTCCTCATCCTCAGTGGGGTGACTCCAAGGTGAGTTGTACACTGACCCTCTGTGGGTCCTCGGCAGCGTTGCCTCTCAGTTGCCCGAGCTCGGGCCCAGAGCTCAGTGACGTGACCCTGAGTCGTGTCCTCCCTTCCCCCTTTCCCTCAGGTCTTTACCATGCTTCTGGGAATCATCTCCCAAATAAACGACTTGTACCCAAATCCTTGTCTAGAGCCTGCTTTGGGGGGCACCCACACTGGGACAGATAGCAATCCTGTCCAAAGGCACCAGGTGTCTGAGCCAGTGGACCCCTCTGCCCGGACGAGTTGGGAGACCCTTGGTTGTGCGGGGGGGGGGCTCAAGGAGGGACAGGATGGGGCTGTGAGGTCAGAGGATGGCATTTCAGGCCGGGGGCCTGGCATGAACCTAGTCTGGAGGATGTGTGGGATGAAGTGGGAGGGTGGGGGGGTGGGTAGTGGGAGCCTGCAGGGTGGTGGGGAGGGAATTGGGGGTGAGACCCTGCCTCTGCCAGCAAAGGGGTCTGTGCCAACGGGCCTCGGAGCAGATGCCAGAGAGGCCACAGTCACCCGCTCAGCTCCATCAAGGCTTTTAAGGGCTGGAATGGGAAATGCCATTTTCTGGCTTGCTGTTGGCCCAGTATTTCTTGTTTTCCATTTTTCCTCTGGAATTTCCATTGTCCTTACTCCTCAGAGGAGACTAGACTTTTGTGGGTAGTAAAATATGTCCTCCAGGTTAAATGTCATTTCAACAAATGCCATCATTACATTTTTCAGTGCCTGGCCATTTACGTAGCTCTTTCATTTTGTGCTGATAAAATAGCCCTTTGCAGTCAGAAAGGCAGGGGCTAGTATTTCCATTTCTGAGACGCTGGCTAATATGCCCAAGGTGACCCGGCTATAAGTGGCAACACCGACAAAGGTGAGAGGGGGCTCCCAGAGCCTTGCGTGTGGCTTCACTCCTGCAGCAAGACAGAGTGGGGAGTTCAGCAGGACCCCTGGGGGTGCGGCCCCTGGCCCCTCCACGGGGCCAGTCAGCATTATGACAATAGTGGGCAGGTCTGGCCCCCTGGGGGCAGAGAACCAGCGCCTGGATGCGGACGTCTGAGGCCCAGGCAGTGTTGTTCACCCTGATTCCACGACACCTGTCCTCTCAGGCCCCCACTGCAGCTAGCTGGACTTCCTGAAAGAAAGCTCTCTTTACCAAGATTTCCAAGGCTAGTTCTTGCAAGTGGTTCTGGAGATGGCAGCATTTGGACAGAACATTAGCACTTGGTCAGTGTCTGGCCTTGCCAAGGGCGGGCAACCTGGTGACTTGGGGCCCAGCTCAGGATCAAGTGTGACCGGTCTCAGGTCCATCTGAACCTCCCAAAGCACAGACAAGTGGCCAACTCTTTGTAGGTTTTGTGTTTTTATGGCCTGCTGCAGCGTCCAAATATATGTGTAGGGTGTTGAAAATGCTTGTTATTCCTTGTGTTAATATGATGAAAGCAATAATAATAAAGTGTGCTCGGTCTCTCAGAGGCTCTGTGAACAGGACTGCGCTTCCTGCTCTCCTGACCTTGGGTGAGGTGGGCTGCTCTGTGGCCAAGTCAACTTCAGCTCTGGCAGAATCCTGTGACCCTTCCAGCAGTTCTGATGCCCTGGCTCAGAGCCCTCAGCCTGTTGCTTCCCAGGGGTGGTCCCAGGCCAGGGAGCATCTCTAAGCCTTCCTGGCAGGGCTGGCTGTGGAGCTGGAAGCAGGGGCCCTGGCCCATCCCCACTGACTCCAAATCCTTCCGGGCCTGGCCATGTGGAGTGGGGCTTGCCTTATGGACGGGAGAACTCAGAATCCCAGAGGTGCCCTGAGGTCTCCCGCTTTAGGGGGCAAAGGTCAGGGGGGTAGGGGTCGACCAATGCCTTTTTTTTTTTTTTTTCACTTTTTGGCCATGCTGCGCGGCACGTGGGAACTTATTTCCCTGACCAGGGGTAGAACCTGCGCCCCCTGCAGTGGAAGCATGGAGTCCTAACCACTGGACCTCCAGGGAAGTCCCCCAATGCCCCGTCTGCTCGAACTCCTGCCTCTTTCTCATGCCCACCACCTTCAGGGAATTACAGCCTGTCTGGACCAGCATTTCACTCTAACCTTCTCAGTTTCCTCCCAGGAAAGTGAGGATTTAGCAAAGCAAATTATGAAACTCCTCTGCTGGAATCAGACAAAAAGGAAGATCTTTAATAAGAGAATCAATTATGAATGTTACACTGTTAGGCCTAGTTCTCCAAGATGGCAAAGATGACAATGAGAACTAATGTTCTCTTAGCTCCTTTTCAAACCTTCAAGTTCTGAGTCTAGCTGTTGCCTCACGGAAACTTTTTCTCTGTGAATTCCTAACATTCCAATTGCCATGAAGTTAACCTGGATTTTAGAGATGACATTTTTCTTCACTTTGGAGAGTATTGTAAGAAGCCCATCTCTGAACGCAAAAGAATGGCTTTTGTCTCCTCCTTTCTTCCACTAAGGAAAAAGATGTCAGCTGGCCAATCCTGTTTCATCCTTCACAGCCTCACCCCCATGAGAAGCTGACGCTCTGCCCATCTCAGGTACAACTGCCTAGACCAGGTGGACCTCTGACCTAGGGTACCTCTCCCAAGCCTGCTGAGTTGTGGCCTGGTGAAAAAGATGATCTGAGCCACTAAGATTCCTCCTTCAGGCCATAAGTAGGGGAGACTGAGAGGCTGCTGACATTTTGGAAATGGAAACCAAACCAGAAGGTTGTGGTACAGAAAGGGGAGAGAAGCAGGTGATCGTCATTATGGTCACACACGAGATGAGGGCATGGAGGAGACCCTGACAATAGCAACAACTAGAGGCCACGGGTTCTTGGAAAGATGGGGAATGTGGCCTTAGCTTGGGATGGCTTTCCCATCTCAGTCCCAGCTCCCTGAGAGCTAGCTGAGTCAAGGCTCCTGTTCTAGGGGTCACCATCCCTTCCTCACAGATCCTTGCAGTAAACCCCTCTTCCCTGAGCCAGTTCAAGGAGAGTGGGGAGGTCTATTTCTGAAACACATCTGCTCATCAAGGGAAGGGGTTCAGATCTTTAACACTTAATGTAATTATTGATAGAGTCAGGTTTATATCTACCATCTTGCTACTTATTTTCTACTTGCCCCTGTTCCTTTTTTATTCTTTTTGTCTTCTTTTACATGAATTGTGCATGTTTTAGTATTCCATTTTATCTCCACTATTGGCTAACTATATCACCTTGTCTTATTTTTTAGTAGTTGCTCTAGGATTTAAAATATGCATAGGGACTTCCCTGGCGGTCCAGACTCTGCACTTCTACTGCAGGGGGCACCTGTTTGATCCCTGTTTGGGGAACTAAGATCCCACATGCTGCACTGCACAACCAAAAAAAAAAAAAAAAGTTGCCAATAAAATAAATAAATATGCATAGTTAACGTATCACAGTGTACCTTCAAATATTATAATACTGCTTCATATATAATATAAAAATTTTCCAACAGTATGCTCCCATGTTTCCATTCTGTACTTTGTGCTCTTGCTGTCATATATTTTACTATCGTATATGCTATTAACACCACAATACATTCTTTTGATTTAAATCATTATTCTTTTTAAATTTTTTTATAAGGGGGAAAAAAAAGGTCTTTTATTTTTACCTACATTATTTACCATTTCCCAATCTCTCCAGGCCTTTGTGTTGATCCAAGTTTCCATCTGGCATCATTTTCCTACTGCCTGAAGAACTTTAATATTTTTTAAGTTCAAGCCTGTAAATGCTCTCATCTTTTGTCTGTCTGAAAAAGTCATCATTTCACCTTCATTTTTAAGTTATTTTTTGCTAGATTTAAAATTCTGGGCTGACTTTTTTTTTTCTTTCTTTCAACACATTAAGTTGCATTCCACCGTCTTCTGGGTTGCACTGTTTTTTATAATAAATCTGTGATAAGTTTTATCTTTGTTCATCTGTACAAAATGTATCTTTTTCTCTGGACGCTTTAAAAATATTCTCTTTGTCACTGTTTTTCAGAAACATGATCATATTGTGTCATAGTGTAAGACATTTTGACCTGTAGCTTTATAGTTCTCATTAAATTTGGCAAAAAAATTTGGCCATAATTTCTTCAAACATTTTTTCTGTTTCCTCCTCTCTTCCATCTTTCTCTAAGTCCAATTTCATGGACACTAGACTGCTTGTTATTATTGCATGGGTGATTGGGACAGTGCGTGCTGTGCACTTAAAATGTGTACATTTTTATATGTAAATTAAAACTAAATATAATTGATTTAAATCAATGAGATAATATATAAAAGCCCCCCAGCACCATTCATGGCACACAATAGGCGCTTAATAAATATTATTTTTCATCTCCCCAACCTCACCTCTTTAATTTCCCTCTATGCGCCTGCTCTTTTTACCCTCTTTACACACTCAGCCTCTTTCACTTCTCACACCCCTCTGCCTCTCCAAATTCCTCTCATCCTTCAAGGCGCAGCTTGAATCCCTCCATCCTGAACATTTTCCAGGTTACTCCAGGTCACAGTTCAGATCTAAGCTCCCACTGTTTGTTTCCCCAGAATTAAGCATTGTCGTATATTGACATGTGTCCTTCATAATGTATGGGTGCATCTGTGTCTTGCCTCCCCTTTGGTTTCGAATTCCTCAGGGATGAGTACTACTTTATCTCCCTGCAACCTCATCACTACCTGCTCCAACACTGCCAAGAGGCATTTCCCATGGTCCGTCACCTGGGATAGAGCCTCCCAAGCATCCTGGAGCCCCAGAGGTCTGCTGCCCCTGGTCAGCCAGCTCCGGGGGGAAAGAAACTGCTCTAGAGTGACGACGTGGTGGTCTGAAGGAAAAGGGACTTTTGAGCCCAACCATCCTGGTCCGAATCTCAGCCCTGTCTGCTTCCTACCTGTATGACTCTGGCCAAGTTACTTAGCTAAACTGAGCCTCAGCTTCCTCCTCAGTTTCATGCGTGTGATTGTTGGAGCGAGAGAATTGTGTCAGCACCTGCTTGCTATCTGCTGTTACGAGAGCTGGGTTAATGAATGCAGCGCAGGGCCCCAGCCTGGCAGGCGGTACATGGAGCTGGTACTCTTATTCAGAGAACACCTAGACTCGTGAAGTTTTTGCCAGTTATGAACTCATTTCCCTAGGCTGTGTCTAAGGGCTCTGCATCCCTCTCAAAGGCTTATTGTGTTTCTTCGGCCCCATCCACACATCTGGTTGCACTTACTGATCTAAAAATGTATCCATCCTGCTTGCCATTTTCACATTTCAGAACACGGTGCAGCCCCAGGGGGGGAAAAACCTCATAAATACCATGCATTTAAAAAATTAATGCTGTGCATTGACATCCTTCCAAAAAAGGAAGGTCTAGGACAAAGAACATAGCCCTCTGTAAGCAGCAGGCACCTGGACAGCTCTGTACAACAGAGGTTGACACACCAGGGTCCCCAGGACTTGAACCTAGTGGTCCAAGGCTAGGAAAACCCTTCCAAAGCAGTGAGGAGGACTTCCAGGGCAAGGAATCCAGAAAATAAGAGGTTCTTTTGACTGCCTAGTAAAGGTTTACTTCCAAAGATGGGAAGAACAGCAAGGAGAGGTCAAGAGACAGGACACCTGGTTCTGCCTTTAGATTTCCTGAGTGACCAAGAGCATGCCTCTCAGTGTCTATGGGCCTCTCCTACCCATCTGTACATAGCTGCTTATGTCTCCACTGCAGCTGTGATTCTGTGAATGTCTCTGAAATGAATGAGGCAGGGTGTGTTTGTATGAATGAGTCCGTGTGTTTGTATTTGTCCATGTTCTCCGTGCCTATTACAGTGCCTGGCATGTAGCAGATACTCCACAAATGTTTTTTGAATAGATGAATGTTATAAGCTTGAAATTGTAAGCCTCTATTTAGATATGCACTTTGCCCTCGACTACTATGACATTAAGCAAGTAACTTCATCCCTGAGCTCCAGTTTCCTCATTTGTAGAATAGACAATAGGCCTACACGTGATGATTGTGAAAATTAATAAAGGAAAGCCTCATTTTAAACGGAACTGAGAAGCCCTGAAGGGGGAGCTTTCATGTACATACCACCCGTTGCATTTTATTTTACAATTCTGGGCAGGAAGATGCTAATCTTACTAACCCAGCAAGAGGAAGGAAGATTTTCTCTTCACCCAGCAAAAGCCCAGCCAATGAGTAAGTACCGCAACTTACCACCCAGAGCCCTCACTTTACTCCGATGGACTTTCACTCAAAGAAGCGCCTCCCAACTTCCTCCTTTTTCTCTATGAAGTTACATTCCTCTCCTTTGTTCTCCAGACCTGCCCACGATTTGCCACGGCTTTCGTGTCCAGCATTGCAATTCCTCTGCTATTCCCAAATAAACCCATTTTGCTAGTAAAATAAGTGGCTGTTTTATTTTCAAGGTAGAAATGGTCAAATGAAATGTTCGTAAAACCCATAAAGAGTGCCTAGGGACTTCCCTGGTGGCGCAGTGGTTAAGACTCCACGCTCCCAATGCAGAGGGCCTGGGTTTGATCCCTGGCCAGGGAACTAGATCCCACATGCATGCTGCAACTAAGAGTTTGCATGCCACAACTAAGGAGACTGTGAGCCACAACTAAGGAGCCAGCAAGCTGCAACTAAGGAACCTACCTGCCACAACTAAGACCCAGTGCAACCAAATAAATAAATAAAGAGTGCCTAATACAGAGAGGGTGCTCACTAAAGGATAGCTATCATGGTTATTGTTGCATCTACCACAATTCTGCTTGTTACTTTTTTGAAATGGCTGTAGGAATTTCCTCTCTGGTCTCTTTTTCCCCCACCCTCCCACTCCCAGTATAATGGCGCAGAGCCTGCATTTTCTCACTAAATGGTCTGTCTCTGAGGACCTGACCAAAAGAACTGACTTGTGTTGTAGTAAGAGATTAGATTCCAATTAGAGCTGAACAAGGGGTGTCAGATATTGAGAGAAGTTATGAAAAGAGATGGGGAAACTTGCCCCAGGAAATCTGTTGGAATATATAGATGTTTTCATCAGTGACTGGCTCCCGTGTTGACCCACGAGGAGCCATGTGGGACTATAGGACCTTTCACTCGATGGCCTCTACAAGCCATGAACAGCTCAAGGACATGTGATGAGACCCGTGGGCTCAGCCAGAGATGCTCTGTGTGTGATCTGCTCCACAGCAAGCCAGAGGTCTATGAGTTTACAGAGCTGCTGAGATGCGTTAGTGCTACCCACGACAGAATGAAAAGAAGTGGAGCCCTGCCTGGCACCCAACCAGCCCTGATGCCTGACTCTGAAAGAGGGAATAGAGAAGGGCCTCACTAGACCTGCTTTCTCATGAAACCCACACGTGCTGGGTCTTTCAAGAACCTCCTCGCAACCTTTAAAGCCAATCCAGGGCACGTTGGAGCCTCACTGGGATTCTAGCACAACCTCAATGGCCAGGTCAGGTGGGGTCATGGGACTACGATGACCCCTTCTCTCCTCCTGCCCATTTCCCCGTGGGCTCGGTTTGTTAAGGGGAGAAGAGGAGTCGCGCTCTAGGCTGAGCTGAGTGTCCTCCAGAGGCTCTTCCATCAGTGCTGGAGACTGCCAACCACCACCCAGGGCCACTTCACTAAAGGAGCTGGGCCCTTGCTCTTGGTGGGAGAGACTGGGATGGGGGTAGGTGGAGTACAGGGGAAGGGCTTCTTGTGAGTGAGGTTGGGGCAGAGAAGAGACAGAAAACTTCTCTGCTTGTGTGTCTTACCTACTTCACTAGCTCTGTCTGTGGCAGTTGCAGACAGGGAGGGCTGACCTAAGACTGGCAGGTAGTGTGAAGAGCAAGTTAAACTGGGCTGAGCTGAGTTAAGGGGAGTTGGAAAGACAGATCCTGCCCTCGTAGGCCCCCCTGGGCTGAGGCATCCATTCTGTGCAGAGATTGGGTTTGTTTTCCTCAGAACTGCTTCTGGCAAATGAAGAAGAGAAATGCTTTACTTATGGACAAGACACCGGGAAAACCATCTTAAGTCCCCAGAGGCAAGTCTCCGGCAGGTATCCCCACAAATCTCCTGGGCGCCTCCATTCCCACTGTGCCTTCCCTTCCCTCCGCTCTCACGCCTCTTCCCCCATGGGCCTGGATTCTTCCCCACAGGCCTTTCTGGAATAACCCTGTGCCAGCCAGACTTCTGCACTTACCTGGCTGTATTCTACCTTACACTGACCCCCATTCTCCATCTCCATGTTTTGTCTCTCTGGGTCCTTCGCCTGAATAACTGACTGCTACAAAGGAGAGACTTGTAATTCTTCGGTGTCTCCTAGAATACAGAGCTCAGTATACAGTAGGTGTTCAATAAATGCTTCTTGAACGGATGACCGAAAGGTTGTATTACCTCATAACATAAGATGTAATTCTAAAAAGTTTGGGTCATAACAGGTGTGTACGCTCAACTTACACCTTAAGGCTTATTCCTGAGAAACTTGAGGTTTCTCGGGCTCCAGCTCTGAGTGCCCTGAGGCTGGTGAGGTGGGCTGGATTAGGGGTAAGGGCATTAGGCCTGTGTGCCAGCCCTGCCACCAATCTGTGTGTGATTGAGAGTAAGTCATATAACCTTTCTCCACGTCCCTACCTGTGCAGTGGGTCACCACCACTTGTATAGAGTGTTGTGGGCAGAAAATGGGGCAGAGTTTTGAAAGAGCTTCGGTAAGTGCTGTATAAATGAGGGAGATTATTATTCTCAGGGGCTCGTGAGGGATTCATTCAACACACCTTAGTGAGAATCTACTCTGCATCAGATACTAGGAATGCAAATATAAAGGTGCTTCAGACCTTGCCCGTGGGAAGCTGGGGAGAGAGACTCAAATACTAACGATAGGATTAAGCATTACAGGAAAGGGGGAAGGAAAGCATATGGGGGTGCGGACAGAGTGGCATTTGAAGAGGCCTTGGAGAGTCATCAGATGTCACCAGGAAGAAGTGGGGGAGAGGCAGCAGCTCGAGCCTGACAGCGGGCTGAAGGCGCGGATGGGAGCGGTGAATGGTGCCTTGTGGCCACAGCAGAGAAAAGCAGGGTGAGGCGGGGGCAGGGGAGGTAAGCAGAGACGCTGGGAAGGCGGCAGGGCTGGTGAGCTCTGAGACTCTGGCGGAGTGGGGTAGGGCCGGTTGGTGGTGGTGGCGGAGGGGGAGGCTGCAGAACCCCTCTGCGACTCTGGGCAGGTGCAGGCACAGGTAGGGCCTGGAACTACCGGGTGTGCAGGGAGGCCTGGCCCTCCGGGGAGCTCAGAGCGATTGCGCAGAAGCACAGTGTCTGGTCCTTCCTTCTCTTAAGAGCCCCAGGGGCAGGCGGGCCAGATTACTCTCCTGCCCCTCAAATGTGTAAAACTCTTCTCACCTCGGTGCTCCTGCACAGGCTCTCCCTTTGCATGGAGGGTTGTTAATGGCTCCCACCCTCCAAGTCCCAGCTTCCAGGTCACTCCCCCAGGGCCCTCCTGTCTCTCTCACGGCGCCCCCATTGTTCCTTTCATGGCACTTAACGCAGTTGGTCCTTGGCTTTCTCCTAGGTCTCTCCCCACTAAAGTGTCAGTTCTGTGAGGTTGGGGACAGTGTCTCTCGTCCAGAGCTGTTGCTGGAACCTGGCACACAGTGTCTGGTGCATAGTAGTAGGTGCTGAATAACTGAATCAATGGCCTGACGGTAAAGCGTGACTTGAAAGGCATTACATTTAAACCTGCAGTATCCTCCAGAGTAGAGATCAAGAAACCAGGGTCATATTCTTAGTCTTAAATACGTGTCACGTTAAATTTCATAGTAGGTGACAAGGAGGACCAACCACGAAGCCCCAAGGCTGAAATCTGGCTTTCCACCCCCAACTCAAGTACTGAGCATCATGTCCTAAGTCCTAAATCCCAAATCCAGCCAGAGTGGGCAGTCCAGGGTAGACACAGTCCTAAATACAGCCTGGGCAAGGGAACCATGCTGGCACAGGAGGGTCTCCCCTGGGGCCACGGCCAGCTACAGAGAATGGAAAGAACAGGCTTCAATGGGCAAAAGCTGCTACTGCCTTACTTAGCAACATACGTGTCTTTTTAAAGAACAGATTTAAATAAGTAATGCAAACTGTGAAAATCTATGGCTAAAAATGAAAGAGGAGGAGTGGGAATAAAGACTCTAACAGATGGTTGCCGGGCCTCCCTTTGTGACAGGTGGGACCGAATCATCAGTACCAACACATCTCGAAAAGTCTTCTAGCGGCGCGTTTTTTGGCATCCTGCAGAATGAGCCCTGTACGTTCAGACTGCATCGTCAGCCCAGCCGAGAGCAGCTCTGGGAAGGAGGACCTCAGCCTTGGCTGGGCCTCACCTGTGGCCAGAGTTGCTGGCGGGAGATACAACCACAGGTGGGGAGGAAAGACCCGACGCTAGCCCTTGGGGTTTCTGAGCCAGCATCACTCACACTCACACACACACACACACACACACACACACACACACACACACACACACACGCACGCGCGCCTCCTGCAGCCCCAGGGTCAGCATCTCACAAACACACACGCGCGCACACACACACACACACACACACACGTGCGCGCCTCCTGCAGCCCCAGGGCCTTCTTCCCGTCTGTTCCACGCACACCTGCTCTCTGATGGCCAGGACTGTGGGGTCCTTGGAAAGATGCCACCTGGTCCACTAACTGGTTCACATAGGAGAGGTGTGAGCCCCCAGCCAGACTGTGCCCCACTGGGAGGTGGAGACCAGCCCAGGTCCTTCAGCAGCCCCGTGGCCAGGCACAGGCCTCTCATGTCCCACGTCCGAGGGGGCTCAGGTGCAGCCATCCTCATTTCCCAGCACGGCCATCAGTTTGGGGCCAGGCTCTTCTCCGTGGTCACCACTGTGTGTCTTGGGCAGGCCTCCTCCCCACGTCCTCCGGCCCCTGCGTGTGTGAGCGCTGAAGGCCGGATGCTGATGCTGAGTCCACAGGGGGTCCCGCGAGGGGCTGGCAGGGAGCTCTCCCAGGAAGCATACCCTAATCTTGGAGGCGCCTGCCACGATCAAGCACTTGTCAGGCCAGCCACCGTGCTGAAATCTTCACGTGCAGAATCGCTTTAAATCTTTACAACACCCTCTAAGGTGTGTCAGCGTCACCATCATCATCATCTTCTTCATTTCATATAAGAGGAACCTGAGACACAAAGAGGGCAAGGAACTGGTCCACGGCCACAGAGGCAGTCATGGCGAGCAGGATGCAGACCCCACGGTCACGCCAAACCCCAGTGAGGCTGTAGCAGTGCTGCACCACCACCCCGACCTCGCCTGTCTCGCAGTCACAGGCACCTGTGCAGAGGCCACAGAAGCCACAGGACCGTGCAGGCTCAGGGGCTAGTTCTCCGGGTCAAGTCACTGCCCCTCCCTGAGCCTCCACTTTCTCAACAGTAATACAGGGTTGTGAGAAAAGCCACCTCACAGGGTAACTAGAGGAAAAATGTGCTAATACATGTAACAGACTTCGAACAGACACACTCAGTAAATGTGAGCCTCTGTCGGTATCATGAATAATATGAGTGTTCCAATGGAACGTTCCAAGTCCCTGCCTGATCCATGGTCCCTTCTCCAGGGGGGTCCATGTACTGACTTCCAATATCTGCTGTCTTTTTGACATCTCCCTCCAGCTCATTCGTCCACCTTCTGCTTTTCTCCTCCTTCTACTCCCAACTTGCCATTGAATCTGTTTAATTCATTTGAATGCTCAGAGCTGCAGATCCCTGACTGTGACAGACTGAGGGGGTGGGGTGTAGGTGGAGAATGGAGGCGCTTGTGTAATAGGACATAAATAAACTTGCACATGCTTCTCTGTTTTACTCGCAGATTTTATCCCATCACGGGGCAATCTCTGCTTTGTCTTCTCTTGAATCAGTGGGAGGATGTTTTATCCATGCCCATCTCCCTGGCACGCAGCACAGGAGGTGCCCAGCGCGTTACGCACTTGGTTCTGTGAGGGCCAACGTTTACGTCAGGTGCTGTTTGTTCTCAGGACCTCACACACTCACTCACTGACGTTCTGAAACCATCTTCATGTCCCCACGCCTGGCAGATAATAAGCACTCTGACATCCTAGCAAGGAATGGTGCCATTTTAAACTCCGACTCGGTCTTGGTGACTCTTTACTGTGCCCCCTTACTTCTGGCCTCACTCCTCTCTAACATTTAGGGAGGGGGTTTCAGTGCAAACTTTCAACTTGATGAATGGCCCAGGTGACAGTGACAGGTGAGCACACACCTAAAGGGACAGATGTTTTCCTACAGGGTTTGATTTGAGCAGCATCAAGAAAACCCCTCACATCATCAAAAAACATCTCCCTCAGCAACAGAAAGACATTCCCTTGCATTACTTTTCCAAGTAACTCTCTAGAAACTGCAAATCATGGAGGCTTAACACATCACGCCAAGTCACGGTCAGATAGGCTTGGGTTCACATCCTTGTCCTGTCACTTTTTGAGCAAATTCCTGATGCCCTCCGAGCCACAGCTTCCTCAGTGAAGGAGCACAATTCGTGGGCTACCCCTTGGGGCTGTGGGGAGATCACCCAGTTCAAAGATCTGCCGTTTAGTGGGTGCCTTCCTCACTCTAAGAGCCCACCTAGTACAGGCTACTATGGAAAGAATTTCGAGGGAGAGAGAGGAGGGAGAAGAAAGGGAAGACGGTTGCTTTTAGGGTCTGTCAGGCCTGGGGTGGGACGGGGTGGTGGGTGGAGGCTGGGAAAGGAACGAGCTGTTTACCTGCACAGTCAGCAAACAATGATTGAGGCTATAAAGCAAGGCATTGTGCTAAGTGCTGAGGAAGTAAAAAGGAATTTTTATTTATAAGTTATGCTCCACCTACTTCCCCAAAGAATTTGAAGGTGACTCACGTGAAAACCACATATGCAACACGATCACTAAAATTGAAAATCAAATCCATGGAAATGAAGAAAGGAAACCGACACTGACGATCTCACCATGTGCCCGATTCTTGAGTGCCATCAGTCATTTAATCCAAACACCCCATTTT
This sequence comes from Physeter macrocephalus, assembly GCF_002837175.3. Classification (NCBI taxonomy): domain Eukaryota; kingdom Metazoa; phylum Chordata; class Mammalia; order Artiodactyla; family Physeteridae; genus Physeter; species Physeter macrocephalus. The sequence goes on from NC_041225.1 coordinate 63,060,368, forward strand.
ACAGGTGAGAAAGGCAAGCGCAAAGAGGCGGGCTCAGGCCAAGTGCAAGTACAAGCACGATGGGCTCGGGGCCATGATGCTTTAGGAGCCCGTGAAAATGTATACAAGGTTCTTTCAAAATCAGAATAAGAGGGCTTCCCTGGTGGCGCAGTGGTTGAGAGTCCGCCTGCCGATGCAGGGGACACGGGTTCGTGCCCCGGTCCGGGAAGATCCCACATGCCGCGGAGCGGCTGGGCCCGTGAGCCATGGCCGCTGAGCCTGCGCGTCCAGAGCCTGTGCTCCGCAACGGGAGAGGCCACAACAGCGAGAGGCCCGCGTATCGAAAAAAAAAAAAAAAAAAAAAAAAATCAGAATAAGAAAAAAAAAGTTTAGGTCGAAGACAATGTTTTAATATATAATGTTAATATATACCAACATAATCATAAAATATATTTTTTATAACAACATAATCATAAAATATAATTTTTACTATTTTTTAATGGAGGAAGGGGCCTACAAATGTAAAAGTGCCCCCAAAGTCATCATGCAGCCCCAAACTTTGACCTGCCTAGCTCCAAACCTGTGAGTGAGAATATTTGTTGTTATTGAGTAGCACGTGCAAGTCAGCTCTGAAACTAAAGAGAGAGCATGAGGAGATAAATAATTCTCAGTTTCGTGAGAAGGATGTGTCGTGGGGCACATGTACTTACTTTACAATGTGCTTGTGGAAAAAAAAAATGTAGTTTTCTCATTTTCTTTGTAACCAATCAACAATTTCTTATCAGTTCCACCAGGGAGCTGACCCCTACTTGGCTGGGGGCGGGGGGGTTGACTAAATTTTGTCCAATTTGATAAACTTCCAATCTGATTCAGTACTAAAATTGTCTTTCTAAGTAATGGATGACTCCGTTGAATCTCAACCTTTGGGAGACTGTTTTCTCTGCCTCCTGAACCCAGTGTGGCAAATGGTTCTGACAAGATCCTTGTGGCAGCCCCGGAGAAGGTCTTTGGATTCCTGGGTCGTGCCCGGATCCCCACTGCTCTCCACTGCCAGAGGCTGGACCAGCCTTCTCCCTGAACTGATGGACCACTGCGGTGGGACAGGCCCCATCTTGCTCTCCAGGGTGCTGTGCTGGGATGCATCGGTGAAGTCTGTGGTCCCCACCAGCTGCCCAAATGACCACTTGGTCCTGTCCTCTGCCATCCTGCTGGCTCTACCAGCACCTCCTCGGGTGCTGTCTCAGGCTTCCCCACCTACCACTCCTGTGGCACATCCACGCCATCCTGTGGGTGCTTCTGGACTTGTCGTCTTCCCCATGTGCCTGACAGAATACTAGCCCAGACACTCACTGTCTCCTTCATACTTTTCTGGATGCCTCAAAAACTCCAATAGGTTGTGCCCTGACATATTGGTAGGGAAAGAGGAGGAGGCAATAAAGAAAGTGGCAGAGAAAAACCCTGGTGCCTGATCTACCTGTTCTCTCTCCATCCTCCTTTCCTTCCCACTGTCTATCAGAGGAGAAGAAACAGGATTTCCTCTCTTCATTTTCTGAGAACTAGTGAGGCAGGCCTAACTCTTGATACGTTCAATGAGAGTTAAAGGAATTCAGAAAACCTTTCCTCTTAACAATGATTACATTCCATCCACGAATCTTGCTACAGACCCAGAAAAAATCTAATCGGAACATACTGATCTAATATTCTATCTGCCTTCCCCTCACCTCCTGCTCCAAACATTGCTTCAGTGGACAAGAAACCCCAGAACAATAAGATTTATAGGATGTGAAAATTCATTTAAAAATAATTTCAAAGACTGTTAACCCTGTTGCAGAAACATGTTAGTTCAACAGGAGAAACCAACTATGCTGTATTAAATCCCCAAAGAAATGTATTCTCTGGGTCCTTATACAAGGAATATTGAACAACATAGTGAACACCATCTTCAATGCTTTTTTTTTAACCTACTACATCACAGGTTTATTATAAAAGGATATAACTCAAAACAGCCAGATGGAAGAGATGCATAGGGTAAGGTATGCGGAAAGAACACAGAGCTTCCATGCCCTCTCCAGGCACACCACTCTCCCCACATCTGCCTGTGCTTACCAACCCAGAAGCTCTCTGAACCCTGTCCCAAAAGGGTGTTTATGGAGACTTCATCACACAGACGCGATCAATTAAATCATTGGTCATAGGCAACTGATTCAACCTCCAGCCCTCTCTCCTCCACAGAGGACAGGGGCGGGACCTTCAATGCTTGTTTTGCAAACCTTCTTCCAACAGATATTTCTTATATCAACTGTCAAAAAAAGTAGACTAGAACGTTAGGCATTTCTCTATAAAAGGGAGCTCATTAGGTGAGTTCAGTTGTGCTATACTGGTGTTCTTAAAGCTGGATGCAGCTTAAACACCCAGAGAAGACAGCACAGCACAGCACGCCTAGGGCTTTCAGGCAGGGTTTAGATGGGGGAGCAAAGTCACTGTCCTTCTCTCCCAACTTGAAGGAGATCAGGGAGAGTTTCAAAAAACCAACCTCTCAGCCATGACAGTATTTTTAAGATTAGTCATGATTCAAAATGTGAGCCAGAAGTGGTTTGAGAGTTTCGATAGGAACTGAGTTTGGGGAGGAAATGACCCTACAAGTATGAAATGTTGGAGAATAAGAGATCAGACTCCAGGATCTTTTAGATTCAGGCTAGTGATATGCAACTACTAAAGGTCACCCAATACAAATATGACTCTTATTCTGGATCAGGAGAAAGACTCTAGAACAGCGGTCCCCAACCTTTTCGGACCAGGGACTGGTTTCATGGAAGACAATTTTTCTGTGGACCAGGGAGGCGGGGGGATGGTTTTGGGATGGTTCAAGCACATTACATTTATTGTGCACTTTATTTCTATTATTATTACTTTCTAGTTTATTGAGGTTTTTATGCTATATGACAATAAGTTTAGCCTGAAATATATAAAATTGGGAATTTATGTGTTACCTGACTTATTTAAAGTTCTCATAGGACACCTCTTTTTTTAACCACCATGAGTTTGCCAGATAAAACTCACAGATCTGCAGTAGTTGTTGTAGCACAGCATGAAGCTGGCACCAGTTGCTTTCTCAGCCGTGTTTTTAAATGCTTCTCTTTCTTTCAAAGCCCAGCTTATAGCTTGTGTCTTTTGAATCACCTTCTGCCTCATTACTACTATTTATTGGGTTGGCCAAAAAGTGCCTTCAGTTTTTTAAGTAAAAATAAAAGACTCATTTTCACCAAGAACTTTATTGAACAACGTATTCACCCTTTTGTTCCACTACCTTCTGCCATTTTTCAGGCAACTTCATCATTCCATCTTCCCAAAACTTTTTATCTTTTTGAGCAAAGACCTGTACCAGGTGCCTTTTACAGTCTTCCAGAGAATTGAAATTTTTTCCATTAAGAGAATTTTGTAAAGACCGAATTAAATGGAAATCCAAAGGTGCAGTGTCTGGTGAATACAGCGGGTGAATCAGAACTTCCCGGCCAAGCTGTAACAGTTTTTGCCTGGTCATCAAATGTTTTAAGTAAAAAATAAAAGACACATTTTCCATTTTCAGCAAGAACTTTATTGAACAACGTATTCACCCTTTTGTTCCACTACCTTCTGCCATTTTTCAGGCAACTTCATAATTCCATCTTCCCAAAACTTTTTATCTTTTTGAGCAAAGACCTGTACCAGGTGCCTTTTACAGTCTTCCAGAGAATTGAAATTTTTTCCATTAAGAGAATTTTGTAAAGACCGAATTAAATGGAAATCCAAAGGTGCAGTGTCTGGTGAATACAGCGGGTGAATCAGAACTTCCCGGCCAAGCTGTAACAGTTTTTGCCTGGTCATCAAAGAAACATGTGGTCTTGCATTATCCTGATGGAAGACTACGCGTTTTCTGTTGACTAATTCTGAACGCTTTTCATCGAGTTGGTCTAATTGGGAGCAGTATTCGTTGGAATTAATCATTTGCTTTTCCAGAAGGAGCTCATAATAGAGGACTCCTCAATGAGAGTTAAAGGAATTCAGAAAACCTTTCCTCTTAACAATGATTACATTCCATCCACGAATCTTGCTACAGACCCAGAAAAAATCTAATCGGAACATACTGATCTAATATTCTATCTGCCTTCCCCTCACCTCCTGCTCCAAACATTGCTTCAGTGGACAAGAAACCCCAGAACAATAAGATTTATAGGATGTGAAAATTCATTTAAAAATAATTTCAAAGACTGTTAACCCTGTTGCAGAAACATGTTAGTTCAACAGGAGAAACCAACTATGCTGTATTAAATCCCCAAAGAAATGTATTCTCTGGGTCCTTATACAAGGAATATTGAACAACATAGTGAACACCATCTTCAATGCTTTTTTTTTAACCTACTACATCACAGGTTTATTATAAAAGGATATAACTCAAAACAGCCAGATGGAAGAGATGCATAGGGTAAGGTATGCGGAAAGAACACAGAGCTTCCATGCCCTCTCCAGGCACACCACTCTCCCCACATCTGCCTGTGCTTACCAACCCAGAAGCTCTCTGAACCCTGTCCCAAAAGGGTGTTTATGGAGACTTCATCACACAGACGCGATCAATTAAATCATTGGTCATAGGCAACTGATTCAACCTCCAGCCCTCTCTCCTCCACAGAGGACAGGGGCGGGACCTTCAATGCTTGTTTTGCAAACCTTCTTCCAACAGATATTTCTTATATCAACTGTCAAAAAAAGTAGACTAGAACGTTAGGCATTTCTCTATAAAAGGGAGCTCATTAGGTGAGTTCAGTTGTGCTATACTGGTGTTCTTAAAGCTGGATGCAGCTTAAACACCCAGAGAAGACAGCACAGCACAGCACGCCTAGGGCTTTCAGGCAGGGTTTAGATGGGGGAGCAAAGTCACTGTCCTTCTCTCCCAACTTGAAGGAGATCAGGGAGAGTTTCAAAAAACCAACCTCTCAGCCATGACAGTATTTTTAAGATTAGTCATGATTCAAAATGTGAGCCAGAAGTGGTTTGAGAGTTTCGATAGGAACTGAGTTTGGGGAGGAAATGACCCTACAAGTATGAAATGTTGGAGAATAAGAGATCAGACTCCAGGATCTTTTAGATTCAGGCTAGTGATATGCAACTACTAAAGGTCACCCAATACAAATATGACTCTTATTCTGGATCAGGAGAAAGACTCTAGAACAGCGGTCCCCAACCTTTTCGGACCAGGGACTGGTTTCATGGAAGACAATTTTTCTGTGGACCAGGGAGGCGGGGGGATGGTTTTGGGATGGTTCAAGCACATTACATTTATTGTGCACTTTATTTCTATTATTATTACTGGGTGGGCCAAAAAGTGCCTGGGGGCTTCCTCTAGTTGTGGCGAGCAGGGGCTACACTTCTTTGCGGTGCACGGGCTTCTCATTGCGGTGGCTTCTCTTGCTGCTGAGGACGAGCTCTAGGCACGCCGGCTTCAGTAGTTGCAGCATGCGGGCTCATTAGTTGCGGCATGAGGGCCCTAGATTGCGGGCTTCAGTAGTTGCGGCACATGGGCTTAGTTGTCCATGGCATGTAGGATCTTCCGAGACCAGGGATAGAACCTGTGTCCCCTGCACTGGCAGGTGGATTCTTAACCACTGCGCCACCAGGGAAGTCCTGGTGTTTTAAGTAAAAAATAAAAGACACATTTTCCATTTTCAGCAAGAACTTTATTGAACAACGTATTCACCCTTTTGTTCCACTACCTTCTGCCATTTTTCAGGCAACTTCATAATTCCATCTTCCCAAAACTTTTTATCTTTTTGAGCAAAGACCTGTACCAGGTGCCTTTTACAGTCTTCCAGAGAATTGAAATTTTTTCCATTAAGAGAATTTTGTAAAGACCGAATTAAATGGAAATCCAAAGGTGCAGTGTCTGGTGAATACAGCGGGTGAATCAGAACTTCCCGGCCAAGCTGTAACAGTTTTTGCCTGGTCATCAAAGAAACATGTGGTCTTGCATTATCCTGATGGAAGACTACGCGTTTTCTGTTGACTAATTCTGAACGCTTTTCATCGAGTTGGTCTAATTGGGAGCAGTATTCGTTGGAATTAATCATTTGCTTTTCCAGAAGGAGCTCATAATAGAGGACTCCCTTCCAATCTCACCATATACACAACATCACCATCTCTGGATGAAGACCGGACTTTGGTGTGGATGGTGGTGGTTCATTTCGCTTGCCCCACGATCTCTTCCATCACGTTGTTGTACAGTATCCACTTTTCATCACCCGTCACAATGTGTTTTAAAAACGAAACGTTTTCATTATGTTTCAGTAGAGAATCGCATGTGGAAATATGGCCAAGAAGGTTTTCTTCACTTAACTTATGTGGAACCCAAACATCAAAGTGACTCACATAACCAAGCTGGTGCAAATGATTTTCAGCACTTGATTTGGATATTTTCAGTATGTCGGCTATCTCCTGCATGGTATAACGTTGATTGTTCTCAATTATTGTTTTGATTTGATTTCTATCAACTTCAACTGGTCTACCCAATTGTGGAGCATCGTCCAGAAAGAAATCTCCAGCACGAAACTTCGCAAACCACTTTTGACACATTCGACAGCACCTTCTCCATACACTGCACAAATCTTTTTGTGCGTTTCCGTTGCGTTTTACCTTTCTCGAAATAATAAAGCATAATATGCAGAAAATGTTGCTTTTTTCTTCCTTCAATATTAAAATGGCCACACAAAAATTCGCCAATTTTGATAAGTCTTGTTTTAAATGCACACTGATATGATAGCTGTCACATGCAATTTAACAAAATTATTTCAAATGAAGTTAGAGACAACTAAGTGCTACTAGAGCCATCTTACAGAAAAAACCGAAAGAACCTTTTGGCCCACCCAATGCATTGTACTATAATGTATATAATGAAATAATTGTATTGAATAATTGAATAATTGAAATTCATTGTATATAATGAAATAATTATACAACTCACCCTAATGCAGAATCGGTGAGAGCCCTGAACTTGTTTTCCTGCAACTAGATGGTCCCATCTGGGGGTGATGCGAGACAGTGACAGCCGAAGTGTGTGGCTTATGTCCAGTCTACTCTGTAATCTCATTTTGGTTGCTGTCACTGCAGAAAAACCTGCTTCACAAAGATAGGATGCTGGAAATGGAAGCAGGCTTTACAGTGCTTTTGTGGCAATCTCAGGATATTCCTCCTTGACTTTAATCCAGAACGTGTGGAGATTTGAAGTTGTCTCAAACATAGTTTTAAGGCCACCGTCATTTGCGATCTCAAGCAGTTGATCCTCTTCTAGAATGGACAAAGTCGATTCACCTGGCTTATTCACAAATGGGTCGCGGATCCATTCCTTCCCCGTCTGGGAGTCTTTTGTGGTTGGGAAGTAATGCTCAAACTCTTTTGAAAGCTGAGATAGGTGATCATACACCAGCTGGGAGAAAGAAGGCCCTGGCTCAGTCTCTTTCAAAATCTCTGCTAATGTTTGAAACATGTCAAAAATCCCAATGTTCGGGCTTC